>NC_141059.1:37542869-37555369 GCF_041138505.1 Cibotium barometz
CCATAATATCCATAGATATTGTTCACACTCATACATATATGTATACATCGTTCTCAACTTACCAGCCTTCTATATAAAACACATCATGATTGCCATATATATCCATATAGAAACTTCTAAAGCACCAAACTTGGCATATAAATATACATCTAGCATTACAAACCCATGAAATGATGACAACCTTAACACACCTGAACACACCTGAACACAGCTGTGTAAAACAATCTTCGGACAATTGGATTCTCTCTCCTTGGTAGTCTATATCCCGTGCCTCCATCTAGCAAAATGTATGCCAGAAAAAAAACATTAGCATTGAAGATTTAATTCTCGTTGAAAAAATCAGGATAAGGATAAAAGCTTACAAAACTCATTGGGTGGATCAATATTTGAGGGCGAATGGCATTTGAACAGGCTTATAAATAGCAAATCAAAAAATTCTATATTGTCCAGTGCCTATGCACCGAAAATCTAACTGATCGAGCTTTTCATAATCCACAAACATTACACGTACATGAAGTTGATCTGCAACCTTCCGTAAACTTAGATTGTAAATTCCAAGGAGCCCAAACTGTCTCGACCATACAAACCCAACAACAATCTGGGTTCTAAAAAGTAAAGATTTTCCCTGTTGCAAAAATAATGTTTCAATAAAAATATAAATTAATCAAACAAAACACAAAAGCTACAGAAGAAGGAAGTTTCTATATATACCGTAAAACACTAGTGCTCTCTAATAGTTCGATAATTAGAGATGCTATTGCTTGTCCTTCCCAAAATGGAGGGTCTACAATTCAGCCACATGAATATTAAATAGATCTTGGAAAACTATAATACCTATATTATAGCAAACATCTAAAAAATTTACCTTCAATGTCTTGTCCATCACCATAAACGAACGAAAATGATCTCCTTGCTACATCCATCCTAAGCAATGATCTCCTTGCTACATCCATCCTAAGCAATACACCCCTGATATCAAATATAACTCTCTCTCTCTCTCTCTCTCTCTCTCTCTCTCTCTCTCTCTCTATATATATATATATATATATATATATATATATATATATATATACATGTATATATACATGTATACATGTATGTATACATGTATACATACACACACACACACACACACACACACATATATATATATGGCTGTGTGTGTGTGTCTGTGTGCTCAGTAGCTTGAGCCAAGCAACAAATAGTATAATGGCACTATGTATAAAAGCAATCAAAGACTGCACTTGTAAATCAAAGACTGCACTTGTAAATCTTTAGAAACATTCTCCATTCAAGTGCAATCAAAGACTGCACTTGTAAATCTTTAGAAACATTCTCCTAGAAACATTCTCCATTCAAGTGCAATCAAAGACTGCACTTGTAAATCTTTAGAAACATTCTCCATTCAAATGCTTACTTCGTTGTACAAAGCTATGTATAAATGTAGTCTTTAACATTTGCAAGCTCATTCTTCGGCATGCCATTTGCAAAACCTCCTTGTAGACAACATTGGTTGTGAAGACTTCATTTGAACCTCTTGTGCCGCTTTCATATTCCACAATATGCTTTACACACACTTTCACTACATCGACGAATGATGTAACACGTGACATAGCAACGTACAGTTGTCCATGTGTGAACACTTGTGTGGCTAGATAAAGTCCTAATACACTCAATGTTTGTCCTTGTTGGGGACTTATTTATTGACATACCAAAAGCTAACCGTACAGGAAATTGCCTCCTTCTCATGTTAAAAGGCAATTGAAGCATAGTAGGCATAAATGTTATCTTGGGAATAAAGACTCTATATCCAATGTTTGTACCTGTAATGATTTCTAATTCTATCACCTTTGAGTTAAATTGCTTACATATCAATCTGGTACCATTACAAAGTCCATGTCGAGGGTCCAAATTGTAGAGCAAAATGATAGGGGAATTAATCTTTAGAACTAAGCGGTGAGGAGGGTAACCACCACCTAAGTTCAAACTTTTCAAGTACTCAATTGGATACAGTATTGCATCATTCTCGCAAACAACAGAATCTACACTAAGGTATTATCTTTCAAGACCAGGCAACGAACTCGAGGCTAGTTCATTGATCTCATCAACCTCTAAATTTCGTGGTGTAAGAATAGCACGGTCTTTAAAGAAGCATGCATAATCCTCAACTCTCTGAAGATCTTTGTATACCCATTCTACCAAACTCAAAACAAAGTTTCCATGGATCAACATTTGTGGTGGAATTACCATTCTGTCGTCATTGTTTGAACAAAATCAAACATCATCTCTTCCATCACCAAACCATTGTTAACACTGGCAACACTTGATCTATCTGGAATAGGCAACCCTTCAAAATCAGCTAACCTATCTGGAATAGGCAACCCTTCAAAATCAACTAACCTCTTTCCATATTGATGTAAGATCTTACATATGCAACAAAGTCTGATTCTTTGCTGTAGAATGATAAACACCAACATCGACACACCCTCAGTGCTGCAACGAATGGAAAAAATCTTCTAAAAGTTCGGCGGAGAATTTATCCCAAAGTTGCCCAGGGTATATAGGCTCACAAAAATCATTATAACAACAAACAATTGGCGTAGCTGGAATCCTGTATTCTAAGTTACAGCTTCATGGAGACACATATACCACTCCTCATCACTCTCCAGCATCCCTCTGGCTTCACATGCAGCCTTAAAACATGGATACAAATGTCCATTCACTGTTCGCAAATCCATTCACTGTTCGCAAATCCTCAAAAGATTTGCACCCTTTGCACACTGTGAGTAGCATCCGTAAAAGTAATATTTCTCACCTACACTCGAAATAACATTATACATACGTCCAATCATATTACCCCTTTTCCTTTAGTCCATGAGCAAAGAGCCAAATTCCACACCCACTTGCAAGGGAAATCAATGTACAGTAAGCTATTTGCATCCGCATACAATTGATTGGCTTTGAACCATTCGGTGAGAGATGTTATTTGGTTTCTATCACAACTAATCACATCACGACGCAAGTCATCCTGGTCATTGAAAAGAACATTATTTTGCATTGGAAGATGAACATGTAACCTTTGTATATCGGGTTTTTCATCATGTAAATCATATTGATATATGCG
This sequence comes from Cibotium barometz, assembly GCF_041138505.1. NCBI lineage: Eukaryota > Viridiplantae > Streptophyta > Polypodiopsida > Cyatheales > Cibotiaceae > Cibotium > Cibotium barometz. The sequence goes on from NC_141059.1 coordinate 37,545,994, forward strand.
CCAGCATGCCTCTGAAGTAGAAATATACCGTGCATCCAAATATTGACTAACCTCATCAATAACCCCACTTCTATCTTGCAACTCCCTAGTAGCTCTATCATGTCCTTTGTATACATACTTATACAAATATTTTACAGCTGTAATGGTAGAGCATACTTCTATGTTAATATGGGCTTTGTACCGCAAGAGAGAAAAGGGTTATATGGAAAAACCCATCGACTATCCACCCTATGATCCTTTACCTGGATAAAACTACCATCATCTCGTCGCATGTAAGTTGGATACCCATTGTCATCAACGCCTAGTAGTCTCGCAAAAATTCCGAGGATACCGATGTTTGCAACTCCCATTAACCATGCAAGGAGAGCGAATATTCAGTTCACCACATCGTCCATGGACATTGCAATAACTAATTATGTTGTGCAACTATGGAAACATCACCTTGTCAGGAAGTTTAGCACATACTAGTATATCATAGTGATGGATCTCAATCTCGATTTACATCCACTTTCCAATATCAATAATATATGTGCATGTGGCAAGCCTCTTTTTTGAAATTCAATAACAGAAACAAATCCCAATACCATTCCAAATATTGATTTTTTGACCAATAAGTGCATCATGTCCTTATGCTTCTCATAAAAGACCCATGCAGTCAAGTCAAGTTGATCTTTGGGCAACCTGACCCGACAATAAAGCATTGGTTATTTCATCCCACTTGGGATTGCAAGTAAAGGTGATAAATAGGTCAGGTTTACCCATCTTTCTAATAATAGCCATTGAATCCTGGTACAATTGATGCATATATCTAGGCCCCCTAGTATATATAGATGGTAGTACCACCCTGCATCCAGTAATGCCTGTTGTGCAGAGACTCTATTAATCCCATCGCATAAATTAACCATATCTGCAAGACCCCGGTAAACTTCAGCATGCAATGCTTTCTGGTTATTGCATATCCATACCAATCTAGATTCTTCCATGCTACTATATGCATCAACAATGTAGTGTTGCAAAAGACGGCCACCACGTAGAAGGCATGTATTTGTATCTTCCCTAATCTGCAGTCTATAAGCATAATATTATCGTTGAGTTACGATCTTTGTATCCTAATTTGAGTCTTCTCTATTCCTACCATTGACTGGAATTCCAACATGCCAAACCATCCTCTCCTTAAAGAAATAGAAGAACATATAATAGAGTCATATATGAGCGATGCAAGTTAGATATTTTTTTTTAGAGCACCTGTGTGCAACATTATTTGAATGTCTCTATGCCCCACATGAAAATCATCTCCTTGATCGGGCGGCATGATAGCTGCTACCTCACTTCCTCTGTAGGGACCAAGTATTGCCGTGAGGTTGATCAAGCTTCACTGATGACCATTCTCAAATTTGCATGTGGACTTAATGGCAACATTTCTCTCATTGAACGAAGTGCGCAGGGGTATGGATTATGTACATACATCATTGTTTGCAACCTTTCAACAATTTTGTAATTTAAAGAGGACATCCCATGAAGTCTATTCTTTAATTCATGCTCTGTATCATACACATAAAGTTGGGCAAATCGAGGAGCCGTATCTCGGGTTTCATTAGGTATCACAGAATCAACACGATGATAGGTGGTACCATGGATTCGAAAATTGAATACTCCTCCTCCCCTAGTGAACGGACTATCCAAGTAAGCACCCAGTGAAACAAATGCCAAGGCATTATTATAAGAGCGTATATTCTTTCTATATTCCTTACTTGCATTATCATTACCACGCAACAACTCCACTAATGCAGGAGGTGGATTTTCCAATGGTAGTAAAGAGACCTTCCCACTTCCACAACAATGTTTACCCACATATTCTTCAAGCTTTCTTGATGCCTCACACTTCCAAATTATTGCACCACAAAAATGGAACTTGTAAAAAAGGCCTCCTAAATGAGTGAAGAGTACAATCTCCAAATATATATCACCATAGTTTTTGGGTGCTTAACATTCTGAGGTAAAGAAAACACCCGCCTTATAGAGTGACATTCAGATCTAATATCTTTCACAACATCACCAACAACAAAAGTTATAGATTGGAAATTATCATCCATAGGTAGCTCATTTAAATCAAATGAGAAATAGCCTCGCGCGAAATCTCTATGTTTCTGAGCATTATGATGTACATTGATAGAATCGTAGCATTGAGAATTGTTCTGTTTCTTGATTCCAAGTGGATTCCGCCATGGGTTTCATTGTGCTCCTCATTTTCAACCCTTCCAAATGTTCCAATCCCAACTATGTTAAAGTGATCCGTAAAATTAGCAACATTTTGTTTTCGAATGCAAGTCCTTGTCCGTGAGACCATTTATGGCAAGTCATGCGTGTTGCATCCAAAATTCGAAGCTAACGAACTTGGTTTGAACGCAAGTATGTACAGATCCTAGCCATCTTCATATTTTGATATTAAGACAAGTAGCTATATGGAGTCCATGGCCATAGAAGAGGTTTATTGAAAGCAAAGATATCTATAGATTTAGATAGAAATCCAACGATCCAAACGATCAATATTTAGACGGTAGTGAGTACTATAATTTATCAGTTTACTTGATTTTGATCTAATAGTTTGATTTAGAGTTATAGTCTTTGTAAAAAGACAGTTTTCAGTTTATAACAGTTAGATTTTGAGGCATGAAAATGACAACAGTTGTCGTTTTGAAAAATTAATGCAAATTTGGATTCTAGAATCCACTTTGTTAATTCTGAATTCAAAGTTCTATTGAGACAAACATTTCTATCGTGACATCGAAGTTTTTATACAAAAAAAGAGAAATTTTGGTCCATAATGAATGAAAATTTCGCTTTTATTAGATTGAAAATTTAGTCCAAAAATTTCTATTGATGGAAAAAATTCATGTCAAAAAATTTTGTCGTAAAAAAAAAATCACGTCAAAAAAATTCTATCAGAAAATTTTGTCAAAAAATTATCCTTGATGGATTTAAAATTTTCATCAACCAAAATTTGGATTCCAGAATCCAAGTGGATTCTAGTATCCAAATTTTCATCGACGGAATTTTTTTCGTCAATAGAAATTTTTTTCGTCGAAATTTTTTTTCGACAAAATTTTCTTCTGGTGACGACGATAATTTACCGAATACTATTTTCCTTAACTTTAAACAGCATAATACTTAAGATAGACAAAGAGACAGACAATGACATATATATATATATATATATATATATATATATATATATATATATATATATATATATAGAGAGAGAGAGAGAGAGAGAGAGAGAGAGAGAGGAAGGCAGAGTTGAAACATGTTGAGAGATGGAAAATAAGAGCGCAAAGACAAAATAGAAGAGAGAAGTATTAAACTTGAGAAAATAAAAATTTCATATATATCGCCAAGATGAAGAGTCAAATGAGAGTCAAATATAAAATTTGGAACACAATTTGACCCTTGATCAAAAAACATCATCCCTCTCACAAAATCTCTAAGCAACTACCCTAGCTTCTAAAACACGGCACATCTTTTTCATAATTGCATTGAGTCAATTAACATATATCTTTAGACTCAATACCTCCACGCCTAATGTATGCACTTGATCTTTTACAGAATCTACATGTTCTTTACATTGCCCATTACATCCACGTAGACATTCCCCGATTTGAACATGCATGTTCTCCATGAAACAAATCATCTCTAGTTGCCTCCATGCGACCACTACTGTCATGGATGCGATGGAGGTGATGAGTCAACTCATCTCTTAACGTATCTCCCCTTTAGCTGCCACTTCCACGAATCTCATCCCAAAGGGCATCTAAGTACTCCTTGCAAGCAACTGAATTTTTCTCAGTAGTGCGATCGCATGTATCCGCCAAAGTCTATAGACGTTTAGAGCTTGTTTGTCCAAATAGAGACCTTGACCGAGCAAGGTGTTTTGCAGCTCGAACATTCATCAACTAAGGCGGCATAGACAAAGCTACTTCTTCATTGGAAGAATCGTCCACAGCCACTACATCTTTGGAGCAATTGTCATCACTTTGAAGCTCCATTGGTGGCTGAAATCCAAAATTAATATCTTAAAGCTCTACAATTATCTCTATGTATCTTTGCCAACATATACCTAACCCTAGCAACCTGCATGTATACCACAACAAAAAGAAGAACACAGTGATACATATAATTGTATATGAAAGGTTTTTTTACTTTTTTAAGAATGTTTATTAATTAATATAAATGCATATAAATGCTTTTTTAAGAATGTTTATTAATTAATATAAATGCATATATTCTCCAAGGCTACTACAATTTGTATATTCTATATCTATATATTCTGAACAATCTCAAAGACAGAAGTCCAAAAAATGAAAATTTCTAACATATCAATATTACACTAATATTTGCAATCAGATTATCAACAACAAAAACACTCTTAAGATCGAAAGAGATAAAAAATATCCTGATGTACACAATCCTCTCTCTCTCTCTCTCTCTCTCTCTCTCTCTCTCTCTCTCTCTCTCTCTCTCTAGGTAGTCCTCACTCTATGCATCCCTTTTTAACACAAAAATTGAGAGAGACAATGACGGTATCGACAGAACTAACCTCAAGTTGAAGAGAGAATTATACTGGAAAGCACCAACTTTGATTCAATCGTCCTTGTGCTTGCTTCTACACATTCACATACAAAGATACATAATAACAAACTTATGATCTCTCTATATCTTTCACCCTCTCCTAACTATATTTGACACCAAATACAAAATTGGTATATTTCATGTGTGTGAGTATGTCAGAGAGAGAGAGAGAGAGAGAGAGAGAGAGAGAGAGAGAGACAAACAAACAATCAAACATATAGAAGGAGAGAGAGAGAGAGAGACAAACAAACAATCAAACATATAGAAGGAGAGAGAGAGAGAGAGGGAGAGAGAGGGAGAGAGAGAGAGAGAGAGAGAGAGGACCCATCCATCAATAATCTTAAATCTTATTACATTATCTTTACCAACTTTTTCAATGGAATGAATTTCAATATTTCCCTAAAAAATGAAGCGCTTTTCCTCAGAGCAACTACATCTACTACCCACAATGTAAAAGCCATCTAATAATCCCAATGTCTCTTTGATTAAAAGGAGCTTAAGATTGTCATCTAGCCTATAAGGATCTAAGACTATATAAATATATCGAGGATTAATATCATCCCACCCATCAAAGCCAAGAACTTCCCATTTTGGGCTACAATGATATCCAAAAAAGCCCAATTGGGGCGTCTCCTCAAAGAAGATCGTATCCAACAATTTGTTATTGTCATAGGTCAACTTCAAGATATTTAAGGACATGTCTCTGCATGAAACATAATCAAGCTATATATTAATAAACAATCATGATCTTTTTTATACTTTAGAGATAGTAAGAAAGAATAAAAAATACTTATACAATCTACCACCAATGTTTACTAAATAATAACACAACCATATTTATTTTCAAAGGAGCTTATGCTTTGGGACACATTTGATAACCGCATCGAATACTTGTCGTGCGCTTGATGTCTATCACGAGGGACATTATAGTCTATTTCATAAACGATCAATCAAGCCCAAGCTTTCTTGAATAATCATGAGCGTAATATTTTCATCTAATTTATCTAAATCTAACAGCATAAACCGGCCAACTTGGAACATGCAAATAATGACGCTCAAACTCGGCAACCAATTTCACCCTTTCCTCAAAGGAAAGATTGCTTCTCATGTGCTCAAAAAAATGCAAGTCACCTCCTCCATCTATCAATCATACATACATACATACAATTATATAAGTAAGTAGAAGCATAAATACTATGTACATCGATGCACGTCGATGTGTGTCAAATATACTAATGCAAATACATTGTATGTGTACATGGATGTTTGGACCTATACATTTGGGTGCTTAACCTTGATGTGTGTACATGTGTGTTTAATTAAAGACACAAGTACACACACTTTTTCTTGCTATGTGAGAGTGTTTGAGAGTTTCTCTAACCAAATAAATAACATAATATATATATATATATATATATATCACACACACACACATATATAAAAGATAAACATAATTACATAAATATAACATATATATGTATATGTATGTATATATACATACCTACAAATGTACATAAATACATATTGATATATACATAAATATATATCAACACATAAATGAATTATACATGCACATAAATTATATAAGTATACATATATATGTATATATAAACACAAACATAAATTATATAAGTATACATATATATGTATATATAAACATAAATAAACCACACACACACACACACATACACTTTTCTATTCTCAAAACTAAAATATTTTTCTCGCCAAAATCACTCTCTCTCTCTCTCTCTCTCTCTCTCACACACACACACACATACAAACACAAAAAAGTTCATAATTACACACACAAATATATATAAGATAATTATATATATATATATATATATATATATATATATATATATTAACACACACATACATACATACATACATAAACACACACACACACACACACACACACACACACATATATATATATATATAACATTATTACACACACACACACACATATATAAAAGATAAATATAATTACATAAATATAACATATATATGTATATATTTATATACATATATATACATATATATGTATATGTATGTTTATATACATACATACAAGTGTACATAAATACATATTGATATATACATAATATATATCAACACATAAATGAATTATACATGCACATAAATTATATAAGTATACATATATATGTATATATAAACACAAACATAAATAAATCACACACACACACACTTTTCTATTCTCAAAACTAAAATATTTTTCTCGCCAAAATCACTCTCACTCTCTCTCTCTCTCTCTCTCTCTCTCACACACGCGCGCACGCGCACGCGCGTGCGCGCGCACACACACACATACAAACATAAAAAAGTTCATTATTACACACACAAATATATATAAGATAATTATATATATATATATATATATTTTAACACACATATACATATATTATACACACACATAAGATAACTTTAAATACATGAATTTTATATATATATATATATATATATATATATATATATATATAATTATTACACATACACACACACACACACATATAAAAGATAAATATAATTACATAAATATAACATATATATATAAGTGTATATATACATATATATACATACATATGTATATGTATGTATATATACAAATGTACATAAATACATATATATATATATACACAAACATAAATATATATCAACACATACACATAAATATAAGGCAAGATTTAGAGAAGAAGACAATGGACCTTTGCTAAGATGATGCATGAAAAGGATAATAATGTGTTTATTGATACACATGATGAACATTATCACCATGAGTACAAGGACGACATGGTTGACATAGAGTTGGTTTATATGTATACGTATAAACACACTCTATGTTTAAATAACACACCCACATACACACTCTATGCCCTCAATTAGATGGGATTTAGTTTTACCCCTGCTTGCCTACTCTCATGTGTATATACACATGTGCATGTGAACGTGTGGGTGTGGGTGTGTATGTGGGTGTGTGCATATATGCATGAATGTGTGTGCATATATATACACGTGTGCTTGTGTATGTACACGTGTGGGGGGGTGTGTGTGTGTGTGTACATGTATGCGCTCTTATGAAGTGTAAATAAGGCGAAGGAAGTGGGCACTGCTAAAGGATGATCAATTATATGAAATGATATTACTATACACAAAGCTTATGCATCTCTGAGGGATATGATTTGTCAAAATTACTATATGTATATACATATGTATGTATATATACATACATACAAATGTGCATAAATACATATTGATATATACATATATATGTATATATATTTATATATGCATACATACAAATGTACATAAATACATATTGATATATACATAAATATATATCAACACATAAATGAATTATACACGCGCATAAATTATATAAGTATACATATATATGTACATATAAACACAAACATAAATAAATCAAACACACACACACACACACACACATACACATAAAAGAGAAATATAATGCAAGACAGACGCAAACTTCAAGAACACACAACAACAAACACACACACACACACATAAAAGAGAAATATAATGCAAGACAGACGCAAACTTCAAGAACACACAACAACAAACACACACACACACACACACTCTTTTCTATTTTTAAAACTAAAATATTTTTCTCGCCAAAATCACACACTCTCTCTCTCTCTCACACACACACACACATACAAACACAAAAAAGTTCATTATTACACACAAATATATATAAGATAATTATATATATATATATATATATATATATTAACACACACATACATGTATTATACACACACATAAGATAACTATAAATACATGAATTATACATACATACATACATACATACATACATACATACATACATACATATATATATATATATATATATATATAATTATTACACATACACACACACACATATAAAAGATAAATATAATATATATATATATATGAGTGTATATATACATATATATGTATATGTATGTATATATACATACATATAAATGTACATAAATACACACATATATATATACAAACATAAATATATATATCAACACATACACATAAATATAATGCAAGATTTAAAGAAGAAGACAATGGACCTTTGCTAAGATGATGCATGAAAAGGATAATAATGTGTTTATTGATACACATGATGAACATTATCACCATAAGGAGGAGGAGGACATGGTTGACATAGAGTTGGTTTATATGTATACATATAAACACACTCTATGTTTAAATAACACACACACATACACACTCTATGCCCTCAATTAGATGGGGTTTAGTTTTACCCCTACTTGCCTACTCTCATGTGTATATACACGTGCATATGAACCTGTATATATGTATACATATAAACACACTCTATGTTTAAATAACACACACACATACACACTCTATGCCCTCAATTAGATGGGGTTTAGTTTTACCCCTACTTACCTACTCTCATGTGTATATACACATGCATATGAACGTGTGGGTGTGTGTGTGTATGTGGGTGTGTGCATATATGCATGTATGTGTGTGCATATATATACACATGTGTACTAAAAAACTATCTATTTCTTCACACCGGCACCCGCACACTCCACACAATTAAAAAACTTGAATAGCACTTGCTATTCAAATTAATAAATTTTTTTAAGAACTTTCAACATATTTAAAAAACTATCTAAATCTTCACACCCATACACACACACACCACACAATTAAAAAACTTGAATAGCAATTA
>NC_141059.1:37560369-37742869 GCF_041138505.1 Cibotium barometz
GTTTTTGCTAGGAGGCTGCCTGGGCGCCGTGTGTGAAAACTGAAGTCTGCCCAGAGTGACGATGTCTCCTTCATTTGTAACTCCGACAACATACGGCATGTCGTCTTCTGAGAGGGACAACACTTTGCCATTGAAATAGCAAACGCTTGTGTTTGAGAGACCCCAGCCTTCGCTCATGTTGAGGACGCCCAGGATCGCACGCATGAGCACCAGCCCGGCACGTGCGAAGCCCAGGAACCCATAGAAACCCCCGAAGAATTTCAAGAACAAGGGCCTCCCCGCCAGCTCTTCTTGCACGAACCGGCTCGTGCGCACGTACCGCGAGCAGTAGCTTGCCTTGCCCGCCTTCATCCGGACCCCGTGCAGCATGCCATCTCCATCAAACATGTGATAGCCCTCCCTCTCAAACAGGCGAGCTGCGTTAGGCCCGTTTCTTATGTAGATCCCATTCAAATCAGGGGGCAAAACACCCTCCAATTCCACACACCTCTGAGGGGGTGTCTCCCGCACCGGTGCATAGTTTCCCGAGAGCTGAACCTCTGGATCATTGCATGGCTTCAGAGTCCCCGGAGTTAGGAAAGCCCCAATCAAGCTATCAGCTATGTTACACACAGTAGCAACAAAGCTTGCACCAGAGCTAGAAGCTATCAAGTGCTGTAGGTTGAGGTCAGAGGCTGAGATGGCACGCAAAATCTGAGGCACTGAATCACAAGAAAGATAATTGGAAGAATTTACGATCTTATTATCTGAATCTATCTTATAAACCACTTGCCTACGGTTGTGATCCTGGCGCTTCCCTTCAGCCGATGCTCTCCAGGTATGCAGTGGATAAGCGCCATGATCGATTCTGCGTGAATTGGGCTGTGAGCAAAAGCTTTGATGGGATTTTCTACAACAAGAAGTGTGACTTTGAGGCAGAGACGGAGGCTCGCCTGTGCGGGCGTGGAGTTGCATGATTTCTTGGGGAGGGAAAGAAAACTGGGGGATTCTCAAGACAGTGAGAGGAGGGCTATGGCCTAACCGTGGATTCCATCAAGATTGGAGGCGTTAAGACGACGAAATTAGTATGCTTGAGAAGGAGGACAAATCAAGCTCAATAAGAGAGTTGTTGCCACCATCACAATTGCGTCTACCTGCATAGACGTGCATACCCTCTATATTTGTCTCTTATGAAGGGCGTTGTAATGGTTTGTCAAAAAAACATGCCAACAACCACACGCTAACAAAAAATGGGTGGTTGCGCGCCCCCCTTCAAAGTTCGCACAGCCATCACAATATGCACAAGGGGTCAGTTCCAAAGGAAGAAAGAAACTCTCAGCCTATCTAGACACTCTGTAAATATCATAGCAAAGGTGTTATGGTTTGATTGATACATCGAGAAAATATCCTTTTGCCACCGTCCAAGGGAAAGGGAGCTCAACATAAAATCCTTGGTAAGTTAAAAAATGACAATAGAACGTCCTTGGTAGAGACACCTTAGCCTTCTGCATAATGGACGTGTCTAATCGGCACAGAAACAATGACAAGTAAAATGACGAGTGAATCAGTGAAATGTAGATCCCGAGAACGAAGCAAGGAAAAAAATAGTGGCTAAAAATAGCCCATTCGCTTTAGTTAATGGGCTTCTAAAAAATTATCAGGCTATTTTTGCATAATTTCATGAAAGAATTTACCCAGCTTCCACATATAGCCCAATCAAGTACTTAAATAACAAAGGTGGAGCCATGCAAAAGGTCTATAGATGATTGTTTAACATTTCACAGATATATAGAGGCTTTTGGGAAACTTTTGAGTGTATCCACCATGCACAGTACTCCACAACTTATACGTGGGGCTGATGTTCACATCTTTGTGTGAGATTATATTTACCCATGCATTAACACTATCCTCAAGTCATGTGCCTGATGAGTTGGCCATTTACTCAACCCCATGATTGATCTCTGTCGATTAATTTTAAAATTTTAAAAATAGCTTAATGTTCTACACTTTTATATAGGGTACTTCTTAAGTTTCACCATGGGAAAGAAGGCATCCTGACTGTATAGTGGTGATTGTATAGCGGAGATATCACATTTGCATGATTTTATAACACTACATAACCTTTGACACCACAGAGTGAAGTAAAAGAAAGTATCCTTTGGTGGACCACCATTGTTGAATAGGTTTTCCACCTTAGCCATCATAAGAAGCAAAGATTGTGTTAAAGCAAAAGTTTGTCATCATAAAAGGTTTGGCATAACATAGTGCTTTGGAATATCAAAATGTGACACATCTTAAGTTTTTTTCCTCAAGTTTATGAAGAGTACCATAACATGGATTTTTATTTGCTCATTATAATATTTACCACACAAATAAGAAATAGAGTTAGGCCTTAAATAATAGTAACCTTAGGAAAAAAGTTCAGTAGAAAAAGTGTCTCATGAGAAACATTATAGTGTTTAAGCATATTTTGCATGGTTGAGATAGTGTGTATAATTTTAAAGGAAAATCAACCAAGTTGAAGACTTTTTTTTAAGACTTAGTAGGAAAATAGCTTTTTTTTGGTAATGGAACATAATAAACACAAAACCTTAGAGAGAGAGTTCTCTTCTTTACTCGAGTTTTCCATAAAAACAGTGATCGAAAATCAGAACGAAGAAGGACTGAGAGTTTTTTTCAAGTGATCACACTTAGAGTCCATTACATGTTTTATCTAAGAGCAATAGTAGTTAAAGTATTTATTATTACACTAGACTAAGGTTGGTTTTAGCATCAATTTGTTTAAGGTGGGACAGCTTCATTATAGAAAAGACCAAAAATGCCTTGGGAAGGTGAGGACATAATTGCATAGAAATCCAAACCTAGAGGATTCAATAATTATAATAAAATCTTTCCATAGCTATGGCCTCTTAAAGAAAAAAAACAGTCTTTCCAACACATGATTACACTTCAGTGGCTACCCTAGAAAGACACAAAAAGTTTAGTAGGTGAAAAGTTTGCACGAAAATCATAAATGTTTCTAACTATTATAATGTGTGGACACTAATATGGAGTATGTAATGTGTGTAGATATTTATGCATATCCACATGATATCTACATACTATTATTCTTACATATCTACATATTATTATTTATGCATATGTTGTATGAATACATACTACATATACACATATGTAGATAACCATTTGGAAAAAGATGAAAAGTATAAGAACATATTACATATACAAAAATGTATATATGTTGTATGTGTACATACTACATATACACAAATGTAGCCAAACATTTGGAAAACGATGAAAAGTATAAGAACATGAGATCTAAAATGCTAGTGAGATAGGAAGGCGAGTAAAGAGATATTGAAATAGATCATTCATCGATACATCTCATGAACACATGGGTGGTTGCAAGATGAGGTTATCTAGTTTCATGTAGTGGGCGCCCTTGGCTTTAGCATGAAAACAGACATTTTTTCAAGAAGAATAGCCAATCTCTCCTAGTTAGCCAAAGAGTTTCACTTCAAGGTCTTCTAATGAAACATCATATGCAAAGTTGGGCACCTAAAACTATAATCTGATCGAATATCTAATAATTACAAATCCCCTTTTCTTTGGAAACCAAAATTGTATACAGGCCCTGTCGGAGGTTTAGACAGGTACAGTGAATGTGAGTAAATTGCTTAGAACTTTTACATTATTGCTCAAATGATATTTCCACTTTGCATATCACAAATACAAATAACATAGAGCTTAACTTGATTTATCGAGTAATTTTTTATGTGTTTTACTATTTTCTATACTATTTAAAAGGTATTAGAATTGTTAAAAAACATACTATTTTGTCCTCCCACCACATCTACCATTTAAAATGCTCAAATTGTATGGATCTAGTGATGATTAGATTGGGAAAGATTAGTACAATGTGGGTATAATGTGGGTATAAGGTAAAATTACAAATCTAACGGTTAGATTTTTGTAGATTTACTTTGGAAAATTTGTTATGACTGTTAGAGGCCCATTAAATCGATTGTAATTTAATTCTAGAAAATCAAATATTGAATCTTTTAATCTAAAAACTCTAGGGATCAATATTCTTGTTGCTGCCATGAATTTGTTTTAAAAAAAAGCTTTATTTGAGTATGGGAAGGTCCATTTTCAATCCTCCTAAGTGAAAATTTCCATATTGTGTCCACTCTCCCCTTTTCAAGTCTAAAACCAATCCTAGTTAGGTTTGGAAATCTAGGCTTGGTAAACTTCAAAGCCTAGATATCATTCCATGTGTGAGGCTTAGGTAGGCTCAAATCTTATTATATATGCATGCAACTTTATGTCCACATCAGCTTCGAGAGGATCCACATAAGCACCTTGCCACCTCCACCCTCCATGTCAACATGGTCAACCTAGTTGACTCCCCACCTCATCATCCTAGTCAATGTCCCATCTTCTTGCCACATTTGCATGCCACCTCGCACTTGGTGACATGGCATGCCACATCATGGAATTGCCACATCAGCACATGTCAAGAGAATGCCACGTGTCATGCACGCATGTGACACGTGGCATCTCCTTCCCACCTCCCCATTTTTTTCAAAAATATATTTTTGAAAAAGTTAATTTAGTAATTTAGAGAAATAGAATATTAAATTTTAAATAATAAAATATATATAACTTATTAAATAAAAGAATTTAAAATTAATAATTTTAAAGGATTATATTTTGGAATTAGATCAATAATATTATTTTTAAAGTTCATGTTATTCAATTTAAAAAAAATTTAATATTTAATATTTCTTGAAAATATTTTATGTAGAATAAACCTTTGAATAAAATTTTAAAAAATGCATTATAAAAAAAATACAGGTATATAATTATAAAATAAAAGATATATTTAAAGATATATTTATATATCTAATAATGATAATATTTAGACTTGTTAATAAATATTATTAATAATATTAATTTTTAAATGGATAATAGTTTATCTTTAATTATCTTTATGTTTATCTTAATTATCCAATCAATCTTAGATAGGAAATCCAATGAGATTTGAAGTAGATAACCTATTTTTCCTATATAATCACACATCTCTAGTACTATCCCACACTTATCGCTAGTACTATCCCATCATTGAGCCTTCATAACTTTTACTCTCTTAGCTTCCTTGAGAATGGGTTCTCAAAGTCGTAGGAGTCGGAAACGTGATAGAACTAGACTCCCCCCCGTCCACCAAGTTCAAGAGGAGGAGAGAAAAAGGGTAGCTTGTGAGAGACAGAGAGAGCAGAGAGCACGTCAACGAGCAACACCTTCCTTTGGGGCGATGATCCAAGCCTTGCTCCTCCTCTTCCACTTCCTCTCCCTCCGCCCTCTTCCCCCCCACTACCCCTTAGTTTAGATAATCCACATGAAACCGCCCTTCCTGAGTTCCCTTCTCTTCCACAAGAACCCACCTCCCCTCCTTTGGGCGCCATTGTGTGGATATGAAAGAACTATCAAAGTCAGGGCACATCGTCGTGCCCATGCAATCTTCCATTCCTATTTCAAAGACCTCACGCCTTCATCACATGCATGCGTGCTTGATGCTTTGATCGATCTGCCCAACATGGCCAACTGCTGCAGGGTGCTTTCCGACATTGGAGGTCGAAGAGAGAGGAGAGCTGGCATGGCGGTGCTACAAAGTGTTCGTCATTCCCATATAGTAACAAGAAGAGGAACTCTTTGGCTGCTCGCGAGGACGGGCTGTTGTGGCATCCCATAAGTAGCTCCCAAGTGAAGGGTAAGGTGAGTGCCACATCTCGCATCCTTTCCATAGCACCACACGCACTTAGAGTTGGGTCTATTAGACGACAAAGTTTAGATGCCAATGAGGTTGGTGCTTTGTGGGCGAGTAGTGGTTGTGTAGCTAGGCATGATCGCCTACTAGATGAAACCACTAGAGCCTTGATAGAAAGTTTTTGAGAGGAGAATTGTCGTGCCTCGCCAGTTTTCAAAAAAGCTTTGCGTAAGAGAGTGACAAGAGGAGTGTTCATTGCACGGTGCTTGCTTTCTTGAAATTACCCAAACAGAGTTGTATTCTCAGTTTGTGGCATCATATCTAGAGCTTAAAATTGGGCAAAGGTCATTTGAGGGGTGTAAGCCTTGGTTTGTGAGGTACTCACGTCAGCGTGACACATGTTGTTGTCGCTACCATGTTGAGTTCAAACTTTTTTATGATGTGCTCGGTTCTCTTAGTGGGCATAGAGAGTTGCCTCGTAGTCCTCGTGATTTCATCCACTCTCTTTTGTGTGCACGCGCGCACGGAGGATGCCCAGTTCCATAGGATCCCTTGTGTGTAGAGCAATCGCACATCATGTGGTTCACTTGCACATCTATAGATGGTAGGTCTTGATGCAAGTGACCAAGAGATAGTGCCATGGCAATGTTATGAGTATGTGACACACCAGCTCTAGAGTGGTGGACAGTCCAGGAAGTTACAGCTCGTGGATAAACATACACCACGTTGTCACTTCACGCCACATTTAGGGAGTAGATCTACCCCTATATAATTGTGCCAAGTGGCAGGATCGTCAGTTCCGAGCATGCCTAGAAGAGTTTCCTAGTGGTGTGGTCGTCTCTGTGATTGATTTTGCAGAGAACTACACCTTCACACCTTTTCAGGAGATACAATCTGAGTATTACTTCTCAGAGTAGGTAATGGTTATATTTCATAATATTTGTTTCGTGTTTGAGCTATATTACTTAATATTTGATTTTTTGTGTCCTAATCGTCTCTATTGCTTACCTCACTAGGTTGCTATTATGGTCCACATTAGCTATCGACATGCAGAGGCCCATGTAGATGGGATAGCATGTACCCCCGAGACTCGTGTCATTATTCAAGAGTATCATTTCTATATCAGTGATGATCGTTCACATGATGCACATTTTGTGCAACATTGTTTTCGTCTCCATCATGACGATTTTTTACGAGATTGTGGGATCATACGTGGCCAGCGATGGGTTTGGTCGGATGGTTGTGGCGCACAGTTCAAGTCATCTCACGACAATTCTATTGGCTCTACAGGTAGTACTTATGGTTCTCTTATATTCATAAAAATTCACTAGAACATCTT
This sequence comes from Cibotium barometz, assembly GCF_041138505.1. Lineage (NCBI taxonomy): Eukaryota > Viridiplantae > Streptophyta > Polypodiopsida > Cyatheales > Cibotiaceae > Cibotium > Cibotium barometz. The sequence goes on from NC_141059.1 coordinate 37,567,455, forward strand.
AAAGAAAATAATAACTTAGACTTTGTTTTATGGATTTATAGGTGGCATGTGCAATCTAGTATCCTAGTGATTTGGTCATTCTTTGAGACTCGCACGGGAAGGGAGAGCATGATGGTGCAGGCACGTGTGTGAAACGTGCCCTGAGGCATCATCAGCTACGGTAGGATGCTGAGCAGTTCAGAGATGCGGGCCACATAGTTGAGTGGTGCTCCCAACATTTGTGTGGGAGTGCAACATCATCGTATCATCCCAAATGTGATGCTCGGATTGGCAGGAGATTTTTTTGGCATGTGGATGGTGGCATGATTGACTGTAGAGCCTCCCATGATTGTGACACAGTACCTGGCACCTTGGGCTTACATTCCATCAGGAGCATGTGCATGGCAGTCCCCACGATTTACACACGACGGTTTGCATGCTTCTGTGGAGCATGTATGGATGGCGATTGGTCACACTGTGCCTCGAGAGGATAGGCAGATGCATGGATACAAACATTACTCTCCCCCGAGCATCCTTCACATCCAGTGTTGTCCGATAGCACAAAGGTCCTGCGTTCATGGTCAGCTATAATGACCTAACAGATTTGCTACAGGAGGGTGATGTATTTGCTGTTATTGCCAGTGAGGGAAATAGCAAGGGAGTAGACTACTATCTGATGCGTTGCACTAGGCCAAAGTGCATCCTTGACCAGGATACAGTGGATGATCATGGGTTTTCTTTTGACGCCCATAGCATGATTGTGGCAGGCCGATTCTACCAGCAAATTCGACTTCATTGGGGGAGTCTTGAGTTCCAGCGCAGTGGAAGTGGGAGTTAGAGGCATTTCAGTTCTCTCATCTAGTGGTTGCTACCAAGATCACTCTTGATCGAGTACAGAGCTGAAAACACAGTTCTCGCCGTCGTTTTCGGCTTTGAGTGGATGACCATGAGAGCATTCTAGAGCAGTTGAGAGCTAGAGAGGGTGCTGTTGACTAGATCTCTATCTTGATAGTGACTAAACTCAGACTAGCTGGGTTAGCTTACTTACATTGTACTTAGATTTTTGAGAGTGACTAATCTCAGAATAGCTGGGGTAGCTCATTTTCAAAATACCTTGATCTTTTGAGTTAGTGGCAAAACCCAGAGTGGCTGTGATAGCTCACATTCTGATGTACTTAGTTGATGTTTATATCATTATGAGTTTTCTCATTATTGAGGATCATTGCATTTTAGTTGATGTTCATGGTTTTTTTATTTTTTAACACTTTGGCTATCATATCGTTTGTTGAAAATCACCATCACCATATTGTTTGTTGAAAATCACCAAACTTTGCAAGCACTAGGTGCTATTACTAACCCGAACATGCTCCGATCATGACCAAACTTTGCAAGCATGTGGGGGTGGCCCCCCCACCCAGAGTGGCTGTGTTAGCTCACATTCTGATGTACTTAGTTGATGTTTATATCATTATGAGTTTTCTCATTATTGAGGATCATTGCATTTTAGTTGATGTTCATGGTTTTTTTATTTTTTAACACTTTGGCTATCATATCGTTTGTTGAAAATCACCATCACCATATTGTTTGTTGAAAATCACCAAACTTTGCAAGCACACTTTGCAAGCACTGGGCGCTAATTACTAACCCGATCATGCTCCGATCATGACCAAACTTTGCAAGCATGTGGGAGTGTCCTCCCCTCACATGCTTGAAAAGTTTGGTCCCCATTGGAGCATGTTTGGGTACGATGGTATGGGGAAGGCCCGGATTTTCCATGGCCTCTTATAAGCACCAAGAGACTTGAGAAATTCACTTTGGGCGCTAATTACTAATCCAAACATGATCCAATTATGACCAAACTTTGCAAGCATGTGGGGGTGTCTCTCCCCCACAATCTTCCAAAGTTTGGTCCCCATCGGATCTTGTTTGGGTACGATGGTATAGGGAAGGCCCGGATTTTCCATGGCCTCTTAAGCACCAAGAGACTTGAAAAATCCGCACTGGGCACTAATTACTAATCCAAACATGCTCCGATTGTGACCTAACTTTGCAAGCATGTGGGGGTGGGTCCCCCCCACATGCTTGCAAAGTTTGGTCCCCATCAGAGCATGTTTGGGTACGATGGTATAGGGAAGGCCCGGATTTTCCATGGCCTCAAGAGCACCAAGAGACTAAAAAATCCGCACTGGACACTCATTACTAATCCAAACATACTTTGATTGTGACCTAACTTTGCAAGAATGTGGGGGTGGGTCTCCCCCACATGCTTGTAAAGTTTGGTCCCCATCGGAGCATGTTTGGGTATGATGGTATGGGGAAGGCCCGGATTTTCCATGGCCTCTTAAGCACCAAGAGACTTGAAAAATCCGCACTGGGCGCTACTTACTAATCCAAACATGCTCCGATTGTAACCAAAATTTGCAAGCACGTGGGGGTGGGTCCCTCTACATGCTTGCACAGTTTTGTCCCCATCGGAGCATGTTTGGGTATGACGGTCTGAGGAAGGCCCGGATTTTTCATGACCTCTTAAGCACCAAGAGACTTGAAAAATCTGCACTAGGCACTAATTACTAATCCAAACATGCTCCGATTGTGACCTAACTTTGCAAGAATATGGCGGTGGGTCCCCTCTACATGCTTGCAAAGTTTAGTCCCCATCGGAGCATGTTTGTGTATGATGGTATGGGGAAGGCCCGGATTTTCCATGGCCTCTTAAACACCAAGAGACTTGAAAAATCCGCACTGGGCGCTAATTTCTAATCCAATCATGCTCGGATTATGACTAAACTTTGCAAGCATGTGGGGGTGGGTCCCCCCCACATGCTTGCAAAGTTTGGTCCCCATCGGTGCATGTTTGGGTATGATGGTATGGGGAAGGCCCAAATTTTCCATGGCCTCTTAAGCACCAAGAGACTTGAAAAATCCGCACTGGGCGCTAATTACCAATCCAAAACCATCGAAGCATGTTTGGGTACAATAGTATGGGGAAAGCTCAGATTTTCCATGGCCTCTTAAGCACCAAGAGACTTGAAAAATCCGCATTGGGCACTATTTACTAATCCAAACATGCTCCGATCATGACCAAACTTTGCAAGCATGTGGGGGGAGGGACCCACACATGCTTGCAGAGTTTGGTCCCCATCGGAGCATGTTTGGGTACGATGGTATGGGGAAGGCCCGGATTTTCCATGACCTCTTAAGCACGAAGAGACTTGAAAAATCCGCACTGGGCACTAATTACCAATCCAAACATGCTCCGATTATGACCAAACTTTGCATGCATGTGGGGGTGGGCCCCCCACATGCTTGCAAAGTTTGGTTCCCATCAGAGCATGTTTGGGTACGATGGTATGGGAAAGGCCAAGATTTTCCATGGCCTCTTAAGCACCAAGGAACTTGAAAAATCCACACTGGGCGCTAATTACTAACCCAAACATGCTCCGATCATGACCAAACTTTGCAAGCATGTGGGGGTGGGCTCCCCCCGCATGCTTTTTGTAAAGTTTGGTCCCCTCCCACCATCGGAGCATGTTTGGGTACGATGACAAGGGGATTTTCAACAACAAACAATATGATAGCCAATGTGTTAAAAAAATAAAAAAACCAAGAACATCAACTAAAATGTAATGATACTCAATAATGAAAAAACTCATAATGATATAAACATCAAATAAGTACATCAGAATGTGAGCTAACCCAACTACTCTGGGTACTCAAAAGATCAAGGCATAATGAAAATGAGCTACCCTAGCTAGTCTGAGCTTAGTCACTGCCCATAAATCTAAGTACAATGTAAGCGAGCTAACCCAGCTAGTCTAAGTTTAGTCACTATTAACGGCAACCCAATCAAAATCATCTCTAACTGCTGGTCAACGTGCGCGTCGAGGCTGCTGTGCACATCAAGGAGGTTGTGTCGACTGCGGGGATCGTCGAATATCTGCGGGGAGGTCGGCCTCAAAGGCAGGATCATGAGCTAGTGCCGGTGTACTCGGGAGCTCACAAGTCCCATAAGCTACTATAGCCCTCTCCCTCTCTCTACGTCATGCTATTGCAAGACATCTCTGTCTATAAACCCAAAATCTGTAATCAGTAATGGTACATGTCTGCCACTCTGTGCATGTAAGCTTTTGTGCTGTAAGGACATGCTACTCATCATGAGAAGCAGTACTGCTGCTAGCACCATCACCCGAGGTGCCACTAGGACCAGCACCACCCACACGCTCGTATGCTGTGATCTGGCTCTCGTGAAGGACTCTCTGGTATGCATCAAACTCATGTGCACTCCACTCAATCTTTGGAGGCATCTCAGGCTCCTGATCTCTGTCTCATCACAGCGCGGCGTCGAGTCCCAAGTCAGTAGTAGCTAAGGTAAAATCAAGAGGCCTGGCAGTCCTAGCATCTACTTGAACGAAGCCTAGGTGAAGATTGTCAATGTCCAAAACTCTGTATGTCACTAGGTCGACACGTGCACGGCAAGAGGGACATCCTGAGAAGCATACTAGCTCCTGGGTGATGCAAGACAAATGGAAAAACTGTCCACATCCCAAAGCATAACCACCAGTACTGTCAATGTCCTCAATATAGAGAGCACAGCAGGCTTCACGGAGGAATGGTGGTGCATCCTGAGGGAGAGGTCGTCGAAAAACCTCTATAACAGGCCGTGGATATAAAGGCAAGTAGGGCACTGTCACGTCTGAGGATCTGAACTCTCGAACATGCATCATCAACTGCTCTACCCTATGCTATGCAATCCGCTCCATAATCATGTGCTGCTGCGCCTCAGCTCTAGAACTCTCTACCTTAGTCTCTACCTCAGTCGTCCGAGCTTACGCAAAAAGTAAAGCATAAAAATAATTGATTAGTCTCTCTCATTAGGTATTACTTAAAGAAATTTATAACTTAGGACCTTAATTATAACTCTTTTACGTGCAAGAGAAACCTACCTGCTGGATGTTAGAGTCTCTCTGAGTCACATGCCGTGCCTCTGTAGTAGTAGCTGCCTCTGCCGTCTCTGTAATGCAGCTCTAAGGCGGTCAATCTCCGCTCTCGCCTCTACAAACTCCTAAGTGAGTCTCTCAGTGGTAGGTGTGGGACCCTACATGACACAATCAACCATGCTGCTCATGTAAAAATATAGAAAAGTACATATAAACATGTAAATAAATGACTAAAAAAACTTAAGAAGTAATAAATATATAAATACCTCGACATCTGTCATCAGTATCTATAAGATTCCTCCCCATCCTCTCAAGATGTCTAGTATCTTCCCCTGTAGTCAAATCCCTCTTCAGAAATATAAAAGATCTTGTTTCTACCTGTTTTGGCCTAGAGAGAGAGAAAATCTTCTAGAGAGTGATAATTCAGTTTTTAAATATTTTTTGATGAAAAATATCTCTTCTTATTAAAATAAGTTCTCCCGAAATAGAAGCTCAAAAAGATTTTCAGAAGGTGCATTAGAAATCAAGTATAATCTGTTCAAGAGGCCTTATCCTGAGGGTCAAGATTTTTTCATCAAGATTTTTTTAAAATTTTAAATTAAGGTCCCTATGTGCCAATAAGATTCATCCAAATGTGTGGAGGAGATAAATGGAAGAAATAAAGAAAATCCCCCCAAAAATGAGTAAATACTCACATAAGATGAAGAGTTGACTAAGGACAAGGTTAATAGTTAAAAAAGAGAGATATTTAGAAGAAATGATGCATTTTTGACACCTCAGTATGGGAGAATTCCCCTCATGAATGAGGCGCCTATTTCACATGCTTGAATGAGTTTTAAACTCCCAAATAATGAGAAAAAGAGAGATATTTAGAAGAAATGATGCATTTTGACACCTCAGTATGGGGGAATTTCCCTCATGAATGAGGTGCCTATTTCACATGCTTGAATGAGTTTTAAACTCCCAAATAATGAGATATTTTTATCTCTCCTCTCTCCTATTTCAACTAGATCCAAAAAGTGAGCAAAACTGACCTAAAAATGGTCAAAAAACTGACCAAACTGATCCAGAAAATTCTAGAATCAGTTTGCTTGGTTAGAGGCTCACTTTTTCCTATAAATAGAAACCTCCTCCTTTGTTGAAGCTTAATAGTGTTTTTTGCACTGTTACCCTGCTTCTCCCAAGAGCCAAAAACTGTGAATTTACTCATAATTCATTAGTTTTTGACCTTCCCTCTTCTAAAGATTGGTGGCCACTCTTGTTTCAAACAAGAGTAGATCCCTCAAACCATCAAGCCAAAGGAAAGCTCTCAAATTCTCCTTGTAAGTTGGAAATTCTTCTCTTTTCTATTTCATTTTATGGTTTTTATGATTTTTATCTTCTCTAAAATGATTATGATGTTATGCCTCATTGAAAAAAGGCATTCCCCTCTCTTCTTTAGTAAATCCAATAATTCTTTATCCTAGATGAATGATTAATGGATAAAATCAAGTTTTTCATAATGTTTCGCTTTGATAAGTAGAAAATGTTTACATTACAATGATTTGAATACTCTTGGTGAACTTTCAATTAATATGCATAAAAGATATTATTTTATATTAAAAGTGTGATTTTCATCATAAATGATTTTTATGCATAAATAGATAAAAGAGTGATTTTCATCATAAATGATTTTTATGCATAAATAGATAAAAGAGTGATTTTCATCATAAATGATTTGTATGCATAAATAGATGCATAAAAGAAATTCTTTTATATTAAAAGAGTGATTTTTATCATAAATGATTTGTATGCATAAAAGATATTTTTTTATATTTTTAGTGTGATTTTTATCATAAATGATTTTTATGCATAAAAGAAATTCTTTTATATTAAAAGAGTGATTTTCATCATAAATGATTTGTATGCATAAACATATGCATAAAAGATATTTTTTATATTAAAAGTGTGATTTTCATCATAAATAGATTTTATGCATAAATTAGATGCATAAGAGAAATTCTTTTATTCTAAAAGTGTAATTCCTACTAAATTGGATTTATGCATGGAAAGATGCATAAAGAATTTATTTTAATCCACAAGAGTTATTTTCATCAATTTTGATTTTATGCATAAATAGATGCATAAAGAATTTTTTTTCTAATTCAAAAGAGTTATTCTCATTTTATGCATAAATAGATGCATAAAGAATTTTATTTTTAATTCAAAAGAGTTATTTTCATCAATTTTGATTTTATGCATAAATAGTTACATAAAGAATTTTATTTTTATTTCCAAAGAGTTATTTTCATCAATTTTGATTTTATGCATAGAAAGATGCATAAAGAATTTTATTTTTAATTCAAAAGAGGTATTTTCATAAATTTTGATTTTATGCATAGAAAGATGCATAAAGAATTTCAATTTTAATTCAAAAGAGTTATTCTTATCAATATTGATTTTATGCATAGAAAGATGCATAAAAGATTTATTTTTATTTTGAAAGTATTATTTTCATTGAAGTTAAATTTATGTATAGTTAAAATGCATAAAAAATTTATTTTTATTTTGAAAGTGTTATTCTCATTAAAATGGAATTTATGCCTAGTAAAATGCATAAAAGGTTTATTTTTAATTCGAAAGTGTTATTCTCCTTAAAATTGAACTTATGCCTAAATAGATGCATAAAAGGATTTTTATAAAACTATTATTCCTACTAAAGTTGTCTCTATGTCTAATTAGATGCGTAAAGAATCTTTATATCAAAAAATTAGAATTCTCCTACATTCTATAAATAGATATGATGAGATGTGATAGGAATCAAATAGATGTAAATGGATGGATGGAAGTGATATGAGATAAATGAAAATGGATGAATGGATGTGATGTTCTGTGAATTAGGATGTGAATGAATGGTATAGGATGTGAAGGAATGTGATGTCATGTGAATCATGGTATGAATGAATGATCAGGGATGTGAATGAATGACGGATTATAAATCGGATGTGAATGGATGATGTGGTTTGATGTGTGAATGAATGACGGATTATGAATCGGATGTGAATGGATGATGTGGTTTGATGTGTGAATGATGTGGGTTGATGTAGATGGATGAATGGATGATGTAGTTTGATGTGTGAATGATGTGGGTTGATGTAGATGGATGAATGGATGATATGGATGTGGGTGTAGATGTATGAATGTAGATGTGGAAATGGATGTGTGGATGTATGAATGTAGATGTGGATGTGATGTATGAATGTGAATGTGAATGTGGATATGGATGTATGAATGTGGATGTGAAAATGGATGTATGGATGTGGATGTGGATGTGGATGTGGAAATGGATGTATAGATGTGGATGTATGAATGTGGATGTATGGATGTGGATGTGGATGTGGATGTGGATGTGGATGTGGATGTGGATATATGGATGTAGATATGGAATGTGGATGTGTATGTATGAATGCAGATATGGTTGTGGATGTACGAATGTGGATGTGTATGTGGAATAATGAATGCGAATGTGTATGTGAAATGATGTGACGATGATATGAATGAATCTGATGTGATGAGATGGAAATTGATGTGATTGGATGAGAATGGGTACATATATGAATTGAATGTGGAATAAGTAATGTGAACTGATGAGGGATAATGTGGAAAGACAGGAGTTTATTATAGAAACTGTATTTGTGACCTGTTTGTAAATGACTGTTTTATGTCAAGAATGTTGGGGAAGCATATTGACCGTCTTGTGATTAAGGTCGTGGAAACCTAACTGATAAAGTTGTAACTGCTGAGACGGAGAGTCAATGGAGGACGTCTCGTGTAGCAAAGTCGACCGAGGTCTGACCAGCCTCGGTTTGATTAAAATGGTGAGCTTCCGGTACAGTGGATGAGGGACCAAGGAAGTGGCCTATGAGTGAAGCGCTAGGTGACCTGCGAAGGATCCTAGAGGGTGCTGACCATACGGTGCTCGTGCTCTGGGTTGCTGAAGATACCCACAAGTACATCGGGGAAGATATTGGAACAAGGAACAAGAGTTGTTTTCTGAATTCGGGTGTGGATTTGGTCGATTGACCTTGCTGGTCCTCAACGGATGAGTCCATGACCCTTTTATATGGATCTATTGGTTGATCTTGCTAATCTTCCTCGGAGATTCCATTTTGTTATGTGAATATATTGCCGGTTACTATGAGCTAGGAACTATACAAAAGGCCCTTGAGTGAATAGGTGGTGAGCGTTGTGGTTGCCAATGATGCCATAAGTACACCGATGAAGGAATGATTGGAAATAGGGATTCAACCAGAGATTTTAAGGATTGTGATCAGTGACATAATGGTTTCATTAAAGGATTGTTTTAAAGATAGCTGATGCTGAGAAAAAAGGCAATTTCATATTGGGTGTGTAAGTGGTGTGACTAGTTTTATGTTTGCATGAACATTCAGCTAGGGGGCCTGGGAACTCTTTTCCCTGGTACCCGGGAGAAAACCTAACCAAATTCCTGATTGGATCCCATCACTACAGTGGTTGGGCGGTTGGCTAACGCATGGGACTGGATGGAGTTAGCCTGGACTGATGGATCCGTAAATCGAGACTCAATTTCTGTTTAGTTCGATAGATGAAGTAAATTTCGGACAAAAATTGTTCTATGGAAAAGAATCAACGGCTATGCCTTTCAATGAGGAAAAAAGCGTTAGTCTCTATGATCCAAGTACAGTCTTTTTCCTGATCTGACTATGGGACTTATTACAGGTTCGGTCAGATGAGCTCAATCAGTTAAGGCTTTTGACTACGTTAGGGAAAAGTTATCCTGGTGGAATCGCCATGCTTTCTGGATGAAGGAAGTTTTTCCGGGCTCAGTTTTGGAAAAACCGATGGATTAGTCGCTTGTCCGGATATCCATGGTGGGCGAGGCCCCGAGTGTGGGACCCTGACCCGTGCAAGAAGTGCTACTTCTGCTGCTAGCACCCCTGAAATTGTTGCGCGGTGGGGACATGGATCTTACAGCTGGTATCAGAGCTATTTGGCTAATGAGGTTAAACCGAGAAGCCAAATATGTCAAAAATTTATCAAGAAGCACTAAAAGGTTGTAATTGTGTGATAAAATTCATACAATTTGATATTCAAACTGAAATCCATAAATTGGTAATTGGGTCTTCAGATGGAAGTACCGCAATTGTATGGAATCCCTGACTTGCTTGAGGCCTAGACATGATGGTATTTACTAAGTAGTTCCAAGAACCATGAATACCTGTATATACCGAGGGTATAACTACAGCTCTTTACTGGCAGTATATACGAGTAAATCTAAGACTTGAAATTATAAGCATTAATGCTTATAATTTCAAGTATATACGAGTAAATCTAAGACTTGAAATTATAAGCATTAATGCTCATCTGGATAGCATTAATGCTATCCAGATGATGAATTCGATGTGGTTGATATGATTTTAATTTTGGTTGAGAACTAATGAGTTGATTTGGATTCTGATTGAAAAATAATGATCCCTGAAATTTGGTTGAAATGTAATAAGTTGAGCGAAACCGCAATGAGGAAGGATGAATGGGACGAGTCTCTGTGATGATGTTCTTAACTGGAATGATGTTAATGACCTCAGCAAATCACTATGAGATTAGTGGATTGTGCTGGCAGATTACTACTGTTAACTTTTGATCAGTGGATCAAGTTAAGGGTTGATAAATTAAAAATCTAAAAAAATTGAAATTCCCATGGAGGACTGTTCAGATGGAAAAACATTCAGTCCAATGGACCATTATTGTATTAAAGATATAAATGAGATATTCTGAATGCATTGTTAACTGATAATGCGTTCTATATGAGTACCTTTATCCCTTGATTATGTGGGGAGCCGACCTATTTAGAGAACCTTGGAATCAGTTGAATAAAAAATCAGATTGAATCATAAATAAAGAGACTTAACAAGAATTTTCGTATTGATAGAAACATGGATCGAGGTCGTCGTGGTAGAAATGTTAACCCCCAACTCCATGAAGAAGAGCTCGACCTGGATGTTCGTAAAACTCTTCATAGTTTCGCAGCCTGGACCTTTCAAGGGTGAATGGGAAAACTTAGGCGAGGCTGTGGAGAAGTGGATTGAATCAATGGAAGAATACTTCGATGTCACCGGGTACAATGAGAAGAGCAAAATGGCTCTTGCAAGGCTGAAGATAGTGGAGACAGCTAGAGTGGCATGGAGAAACCACTGCGAGACAAACCATCTCGACTGAAATACCCAAACCTAGACCGATCTCAAGGCTTACCTCAGAAAGGGGTTTTGTCCCCAGGCTTTCTTGAAACTAAGATGAACGAGTTCTTGGAACTAAAGCAAGAAAACCAGACAATTGAGAGCACCATCAGGCTTTTGCCCTTCTCCTTAAATATTCCCCTCAATTGGATGAAGAGTAGCCAGGTTCATTTGGGGAATGAACGAGCCATTGAATACTTTAGTCAAGAATGCCAAACCTATCTCAATGGCCGAAGCAGTAAGAATGGCGAAGGATTTTGCCAAAGCCTTTGATGTCAAAGTCCCGCCAAAGCCAGCACCATCACATTTCAAAAGGTTTTTATTCCCACAAGATGATTCCAACCTTCCTCCGCCTAAGAGATATCAGGGTCAAACCCAGGATATGGGAAGTTCCAGAATGGAAGAAATGTCCTTTTCCCGAAACTCAATTCCCTGGATTTCAACTTCAGAAGTTCCACCCTTGAACAAGAGAGTGAAATGCTATAACTGTCAAGGATTTGGACATCGCAGTATCGATTGCCCAACTCCTTTTGGATCAAGGTTTTCAGGGCAGGGAAATCAGGGATCAAGATTCCAGACTCCAGCCCCTTCCTTCGAGAGTAATCACAGTTCTATCCGCCAAAATCAGGAAAATCCCAGAGGTAGACCCTCTATCCAACCTGCAGTTTCAATCCAAGGTAATGCAAGACCTCCATCTCAGAATAGAGAAAGTCAAAGAGAGTTGTTCCCAAATGGGCCATCCACTTCCAAGGCAGTAACACTCGAAGTGATTGAAGAAGAAGAAGAAGATGAAAGAGATCATACTCCACCTACGAGATGAGGACATCTCGCGTTTTTTAAGCGGGGTAAAATGTATGATTCCTCCCGAGCCTCTCAGGATGTCCAGTATCTTTCCCTGTAGTCAAATCCCTCTTTAGAAATATAAAAGATATTGTTTCTACCAGTTTTGGCCTAGAGAGAGAAAATCTTCTAGAGAGTGATAATTCAATTTTTAAATATTTTTTGATGAAAAAATATCTCTTCTTATTAAAATAAGTTTCCCTGAAATAGAAGTTCAAAAAGGTGCATTAGAAATCAAGTATAATCTATTCAAGAGGCTTTATCCTGAGGGTCAAGATTTTTTTCAAAATTTAAAATTAAGGTTCCTATGGGCCAATAAGATTCATCCAAATGTGTGGAGGAGATAAATGGAAGAAATAAAGAAAATCCTCCCAAAAATGAGTAAATACTCACATAAGATGAAGAGTTGACTAAGGACAAGGTTAATAGTTAAAAAAGAGAGATATTTACAAGAAATGATACATTTTTGACACCTCAGTATGGGGAAATTTCCCTCATGAAGGAGGCACCTATTTCACATGCTTGAATGAGTTTTAAAATCCCAAATAATGAGTATTTTTATCTCTCCTCTCTCCTGTTTCAACTAGATCCAAAAAGTGAGCAAAACTGACCTAAAAATGGTCAAAAATTGACCAAACTGATCTAGAAAATTCTAGAATCAGCTTGCTTGGTTAGAGGCTCACTTTTTCCTATAAATAGAAGCCTCCCCCTTTGTTGAAGCTTAATAGTGTGTTTTGCACTGTTACCCTGCTTCTCCCAAGAACCAAAAACTGTGAATTTACTCATAATTCATTAGTTTTTGACCTTCCCTCTTCTAAAGATTGGTGGCCACTCTTATTTCAAACAAAGAGTAGATCCCTCAAACCATCAAGCCAAAGGAAAGCTCTCATGGAGATTCTTCTCTTTTCTATGTCATTTTATGGTTTTTATGATTTTTGTCTTCTCTAAAATGATTATGATGTTATGCCTCATTGAAAAAAGGCATTCCCCTCTCTTCTTTAGTACATCCAACCATTCTTTATCCTAGATTAATGATTAATGGATAAAATCAAGTTTTTCATAATGTTTCGCTTTGATAAGTAGAAAATGTTTACATTAGAATGATTTAAATACTCTTGGTGAACTTCCAATTAATTTTAGAGAATTAAAAATTAAAAAATGATCAGCCATACAAAGGAGGTTATGGCAAAATTTTCTAAAATTATGAAAAATAAGTTTTAATTTTTTTAATTTAAAAAGAGTATTTTCCATCGTATATGTATTCTTAAAGTGTTAATTTTCATCCTAGGTATAAGAAAATGCATACTTAAAGTATTTTATTAAAAAACTATTACTTTCTTTAGAATTAAATTCCATGCATAGAAGGAAGTATATTAAAATTATTATTTTGATTATAAAAGTGTGACTTTCATCATAAATAATTTTTATGCATAAATAGATGCATAAAAGAAATTCTTTTATATTAAAAGAGTGATTTTCATCATAAATGATTTGTATGCATAAACATATGCATAAAAGATATTTTTTATATTAAAAGTATGATTTTCATCATAAATGATTTTTATGCATAAATAGATGCATAAAAGAAATTCTTTTATATTAAAAGAGTGATTTTAAATGATTTGTATGCATAAACATATGCATAAAAGATATTTTTTTATATTATAAGTGTGATTTTTATCATAAATGATTTTTATGCATAAAAGAAATCACTCTTTTATATTAAAAGAGTGATTTTCATCATAAATGATTTGTATGCATAAACATATGCGCATAAAAGATATTTTTATATATTAAAAGTGTGATTTTTATCATAAATGATTTTTATGCATAAATAGATGCATAAACAAAATTCTTTTATATTAAAAGAGTGATTTTCATCATAAATGATTTGTATGCATAACATGTGCATAAAAGATATTTTTTTATATTAAAAGTGTGATTTTCATCATAAATTATTTTTATGCATAAATAGATGCATAAAAGAAATTCTTTTATATTAAAAGAGTGATTTTCATCATAAATGATTTGTATGCATAAACATATGCATAAAAGATAATTTTTATATTAAAAGTGTGATTTTCATCATAAATGGATTTTATGCATAAATTAGATGCATAAGAGAAATTCTTTTATTCTAAAAGTGTAATTCCTACTAAATTGGATTTATGCATGAAAAGATGCATAAAGAATTTATTTTAATCCAAAAGAGTTATTTTCATCAATTTTGATTTTATGCATAAATAGATGCATAAAGAATTTTATTTTTAATTCAAAAGAGTTATTCTCATCAATTTTGATTTTATGCATAAATAGATGCATAAAGAAGTTTATTTTTAATTCAAAAGAGTTATTCTCATCAATTTTGATTTTATGCATAAATAGATGCATAAAGAATTTTATTTTTATTTCAAAAGAGTTATTATCATCAATTTTTATTTTATACATAGAAAGATGCATAAAGAATTTTATTTTTAATTCAAAAGAGTTATTTTCATCAATTTTGATTTTATGCATAGAAAGATGCATAAAGAATTTTAATTTTAATTCAAAAGAGTTATTGTTATCAATATTGATTTTATGCATAGAAAGATGTATAAAAGATTTATTTTTATTTCGAAAGTATTATTTTCATTGAAATTAAATTTATGCATAGTTAAAATGCATAAAAGATTTATTTTTATTTTGAAAGTGTTATTCTCATTAAAATGGAATTTATGCCTAGTAAAATGCATAAAAGGTTTATTTTTAATTCGAAAGTGTTATTCTCCTTAAAATTGAACTTATGCCTAAATAGATGCATAAAAGGATTTTTATAAAACTGTTATTCCTACTAAAGTTGTCTTTATGTCTAATTAGATGCGTAAAGAATCTTTATATCAAAAAATTAGAATTCTCCTACATTCTATAAATAGATGTGATGAGATGTGATATGAATCAAATAGATGTAAATGGATGGATGGAAGTGATATGAATCAGATAAATGAAAATGGATGAATGGATGTGATGTCCTGTGCATTAGGATGTGAATGAATGGTATAGGATGTGAAGGAATGTGATGTCATGTGAATCATGGTATGAATGAATGATAAGGGACGTAAATGAATGGTGGGATGTGAATCGGATGTGAATGGATGACGTGGTTTGATGTGGGTTGATGTAGATGGATGATGTAGTTTGTGTGAATGATGTGGGTTGATGTAGATGGATGAATGGATGATATGGATGTGGGTGTAGATGTATGAATGTGGATGTGAAAATGGATGTGTGGATATATGAATGTAGATGTGGATATGATGTATGAATGTGAATGTGGATATGGATGTATGAATGTGGATGTGAAAATGGATGTATGAATGTGGTGGATGTATGAATGTGGATGTATGGATGTAGATATGGAATGTGGATGTGTATGTATGAATGCGGATATGGATGTGGATGTATGGATATGGATGTACGAATGTGGATGTGTATGTGGAATAATGAATGCGAATGTGTATGTGAAATGATGTGACGATGATATGAATGAATCTGATGTGATGAGATGGAAATTGATGTGATTGGATGAGAATGGGTACATATATGAATTGAATGTGGAATAAGTAATGTGAACTGATGAGGGATAATGTGGAAAGATGGGAGTTCATTATAGAAACTGTATTTGTAACCTATTTGTAAATGACTGTTTTATGTCAAGAATGCTGGGGAAGCATATTGACCGTCTTGTGATTAAGGTCGTGGAGACCTAATTGATAAAGTTGCAACTGCTGAGACGGAGAGTCAATGGAGGATGTCTCGCGTAGCAAGGTCGGCCGAGGTCTTGACCAGCCTCGGTTTGATTAAAATGGTGAGCTTCCGGTACAGTGGATGAGAGACCAAGGAAGTGGCCTATGAGAGTGAAGCGCTAGGTGACCTGTGAAGGATACTAGAGGGTGTTAACCATATGGTGGTCGGGCTCTGGGTTGCCGAAGATACCCACAAGTACGTCGGGGAAGATATTAGAACAAGGAGTAAGAGTTGTTTTCTGAATTCGGGTGTGGATCTGGTTGATTGACCTTGCTGGTCCTCAATGGATGAGTCCATGATGACGCTTTTATATGGATCTATTGGTTGATCTTGCTGATCTTCCTCGGAGATTCCATTTTGTTATGTGAATATATTGCCGGTTACTATGAGCTATGAACTATAGAAAAGACCCCTAGGTGAACAGGTGGTGAGCGTTCTGGTTGCTAATGATGCCATAAGTACACCGATGAAGGAATGGCAATTTTATATCGGGTGTGGTGTGACTAGTTTTATGTAAGTAGTGTGACTAGTTTTATGTTTGCATGAACATGCGGCTAGGGAGCCTGGGATTTCTTTTCCCTGGTACCTGGGACAAAACCTAACCAAATTCCTAATTGGATCCCATCACTACAGTGGTTGGGCGGTTGGCTAACCCATGGGACTGGATGGGATTAGGCTGGATTGATGGATCCATAAATCGAGACTCAATTTTTGTTTAGTTCAATAGATGAAGTAAATTCCGGACAAAAATTGTTCTATGGAAAAGAATCAACGGCTGTGCCTCTCAATGAGGAAAAAATCATTGGTCTCTATGATCCAAGTATAATCTTTTCCCTGATCTGACTATGGGACTTACGGGTTTGGTCAGATGAGCTCAATTAGTTAAGGCTTTTGACTACGTTAGGGAAAAGTTATCCTGGTGGAATTGCCCGTGCTTTCCGAACAAAGGAAGTTTTTTCGGGTTACCGATGGATTAGTTTCTTGTCCGGATATCCATGGGCGAGGCCTCGAGTGTGGGACCCTGACCCACACAAGAAGTGCTACTTCCGCTACTAGCCTCCCTGAAATTGTTGCACAGTGGGGACAGGGATCTTACAGTATCGATCGTGAGAACAAGAGCACCACGTGCTGGATACTCTCCGTGGTACTTCGTACGTCGATGTCAACCTGGGTGCCAAGAGCCTCGACTGTCGACATAGGCACAAACACCGGATCTGTAGGAGCTACACGAAGGGCTGGTGTGGAGGCCGCCTACCTTGGCCTTGGAGATGGCCTTGGCCTCCATGAGGCCGATGGCTAGTGTAATCCACCTCCTCCCCTAAGACAAACTCCGCATATAATTGCTTTGTGAAGTATATGGGAACAGGTGGTGAGCATTCTGGTTGCTAATGATGCCATAAGTACACCGATAAGGAATGGCAATTTTATATTGGGTGTGGTGTGACTAGTTTTATGTAAGTGGTGTGACTAGTTTTATGTTTGCATGAACATGCGGCTAGGGAGCCTGGGATTTCTTTCCCCTGGTACCTGGGACAAAACCTAACCAAATTCCTAATTGGATCCCATCACTACAGTGGTTGGGCAGTTGGCTAACCCATGGGACTGGATGGGATTAGGCTGGATTGATGGATCCATAAATCGAGACTCAATTTTTGTTTAGTTCAATAGATGAAGTAAATTCCGGACAAAAATTGTTCTATGGAAAAGAATCAACGGCTGTGCCTCTCAATGAGGAAAAAATCATTGGTCTCTATGATCCAAGTATAATCTTTTCCCTGATCTGACTATGGGACTTACGGGTTTGGTCAGATGAGCTCAATTAGTTAAGGCTTTTGACTACGTTAAGGAAAAGTTATCCTGGTGGAATTGCCCGTGCTTTCCGAACAAAGGAAGTTTTTTCGGGTTCGGTTTTGGAAAAACCGATGGATTAGTTTCTTGTCCGGATATCCATGGGCGAGGCCTCGAGTGTGGGACCCTGACCCACACAAGAAGTGCTACTTCCGCTACTAGCATCCCTGAAATTGTTGCACAGTGGGGACAGGGATCTTACAATATCGATCGTGAGAACAAGAGCACCACGTGCTGGATACTCTCCGTGGTACTTCGTACGTCGATGTCAACCTGGGTGCCAAGAGCCTCGACTGTCGACATAGGCACAAACACCGGATCTGTAGGAGCTACACGAAGGGCTGGTGTGGAGGCCGCCTACCTTGGCCTTGGAGATGGCCTTGGCCTCCATGAGGCCGATGGCTAGTGTAATCCACCTCCTCCCCTAAGACAAACTCCGCATATAATTGCTTTGTGAAGTATATGGGAACAGGTGGTGAGCGTTCTGGTTGCTAATGATGCCATAAGTACACCGATGAAGGAATGGCAATTTTATATTGGGTGTGGTGACTAGTTTTATGTAAGTGGTGTGACTAGTTTTATGTTTGCATGAACATGCGGCTAGGGAGCCTGGGATTTCTTTCCCCTGGTACCTGGGACAAAACCTAACCAAATTCCTAATTGGATCCCATCACTACAGTGGTTGGGCGGTTGGCTAACCCATGGGACTGGTGGATGGGATTAGGCTGGATTGATGGATCCATAAATCGAGACTCAATTTTTGTTTAGTTCAATAGATGAAGTAAATTCCGGACAAAAATTGTTCTATGGAAAAGAATCAACGGCTGTGCCTCTCAATGAGGAAAAAATCATTGGTCTCTATGATCCAAGTATAATCTTTTCCCTGATCTGACTATGGGACTTACGGGTTTGGTCAGATAAGCTCAATTAGTTAAGGCTTTTGACTACGTTAGGGAAAAGTTATCCTGGTGGAATTGCCCGTGCTTTCCGGACAAAGGAAGTTTTTTCGGGTTCGGTTTTGGAAAAACCGATGGATTAGTTTCTTGTCTGGATATCCATGGGCGAGGCCTCGAGTGTGGGACCCTGACCCACACAAGAAGTGCTACTTCCGCTACTAGCATCCCTGAAATTGCTGCACAGTGGGGACAGGGATCTTACAGTATCAATCGTGAGAACAAGAGCACCACGTGCTGGATACTCTCCGTGGTACTTCGTACGTCGATGTCAACCTGGGTGCCAAGAGCCTCGACTGTCGACATAGGCACAAACACCGGATCTGTAGGAGCTACACGAAGGGCTGGTGTGGAGGCCGCCTACCTTGGCCTTGGAGATGGCCAAGGTAGGCCGCCTACCTTGGCCTCCATGAGGCCGATGGCTAGTGTAATCCACCTCCTCCCCTAAGACAAACTCCGCATATAATTGCTTTGTGAAGTATATGGGAATTTGGCGGTTGTTCGGCATCCTCCCATATGCAGCAACATATTGACTATAGATATGTGCCGCCATACGAGGATGCGAACACTGCGAAATAGTAAGGGGCTTATCCGCTCCAGGCCTCATCCCATGACTATCGAGGAAAAGATCTAAGTAGGCTCCATCCCTAATCGTACCAAGATCACAGACCTGACGATATGTCAAGCCATGTGACACAGGAGCAGTGTGATGGTGGGCTATCCACTCATCTACATAAACAATATCGTGAAGGCTACGAAGGGAAGAAAGCATCGTCTCCAAGTCTGCCATGATATGTAATGTAGACGGTGTGTCTCTAGCACTCCTACGGATAGCCACTAACTTGCGGTCTATCTCCGCAATGAGGTCCACAAGAGACGAGCGGCCCTCCTCGCATGACTCCATGCTAAAACCTAAGCCTAACACAAAGGCCCAATGTGAAAGGTCCAATGCTTAGTGCTAAGTAGCACTAATGAAGCTATAAAACAATGCTAATGGGCCCACTAATGCTAATCCAAATCAAGAGAGTAAGGAGAGTGAAAACGACTTCTGACAATGAGGCAAAAAAAAACGTTTTCCAGTTTTATAACCTCGAACGAGGTTAGGTGGCATCATGCACTTTAGGGTTTGCAAGATGTACGCTCTGGATTTTAGGGATAGTGAGACAAACGGCCAAGATACGCACTTAATTTTAGGTTGGTGAAGGATCGATGGCTAAGATTTGAATTTAGTATCTCATTCAAGGTACATGGACGGCTTAGATTTTAAGTCATTACCACGATCGAGGTATGTTTGACGGTCGAGATTCATTTAATACCTCGATCAATATATTTAAACGGCTAGGATCGCATCTTCAAATGTGTGTGAATGGACGGATCGGATTTTGTAGATAAACCTCGTTCGAGGTTTTTAAACGGTCTCGATTTCATCTCTATACCTCGAACGAGATATGTGGACGGATGAGATTGCATCTCTGTACCTCGAACGTGGTATTTCAATGGTCGATATTTTATTTCAATATCTCGTTCGAGATATGTGGACGGTGGAGATGGGCTGGTCAAATATGCTGAATGTACATTTGCACGGTATGCCTAGGGGGATACACCGTGGCATTGATGTGGATCCGAGTAGCATGAATATCTCGATTGAAATAGTGTGGTGGCGGTGACCTGTATTGGTGACATGGATGATCAATGGAAACCTAGACTTGCTAGCGTGGCATTAGTTGGTATCTCGTTCGAGATATGTCGCTTTAGGCTTGGGAGGCACGTGTCGTGTTTTAATTGATGGCGATATCACGATTGAGATACTCTGCCCGAGATGCGTGGATGTCCCAATTTTAGAGAGAGTGGATGAAAGTGAGTACCCTCATCTTGCAACCACCCACATGTTTATCTTAGAGTCTCTCTATGAACTCTCTCCCTCTCCTTGTTTCTCGTGAACCCTATTAATGGTCCAATGACAAAATGCAAAATGTATAAGTCTAAGGCCTAACAATAAACATGAAATTTTAACACTCAGATATATAGAAACAATTCTTTTTAAAAGTATGTAAATTCATTTGGATTAATTACTAGAATTATCCCACTACTATTACTAACAGTTGTCACTTCTCTAGTTACTTAAGAAAGGCTCCAATTCATGTTCATTTCTTCTACGACTACTCCTCATCTTCTCCATCTCTATCTCTCTCCTTTTTCCTTTCTTTATTATCCCTATTACTATTAAAAGATATTCCTTCTACTTCTATTAGGTAAAAGAATCATGTGGTTATTCTACTATGCTTCTCAGAAGGGGAGGAATAGAAACTATTGATTGGTGATTGATCGATATACTGATGAAAGTGACACACAAAATGTGCCTAGCAATCACCTAATTATGGAAGTAAGCCTTGTTTCCTATAATGATGCAATTCCATAGTCTTATAGGGGATTCCTGTTCCTAGAATAGCATGGCTGCTGTAAGGGCATGGAAAGCTGCAAAACATAAAGTCTTATATGGACTTGCTTATGCCTATAATAGCAGGGCTGCAAAGGGTATGAAAAACTATAAAACATTTTACAGTCTTATAAGGGCTTCCTTATGCCTAGAATAGCATGGCCTCAAGGGTGTGGAAAACTAAAAACTTAACATAAAGTGCCTAGAATAACACGATCACAAGGGCATGGAAAACTACAAAACATATAGTGCTGCAAGGGCGTGAAAAACTACAAAGTATAAAGTGTTGCAAGGGCATGGAAAACTGTGAAACATAAAGTATGTTTTATCATTTTCCATGCCCTTGTAGCCATGCTATTCGAGGCATAAGGAAGTCCCTATAAGCCTATGGCATGGCATTGTTATCGGAATTAAGGCCCCTACAAGCATATGGCATTCCATTACTATTGGAATCAAGGCCCCTATAAGCCTATGGCATGGCATTACTATTGGAATAAAGGGCCCTGTAAACCTATGGCATGGCATCATTATTGGAATCAAGGCCCCTATAAGCCTATGGCATGGCATTATTATTGGAAACATTATTAGAATCAAGGCAAAAGCATTAAATTATGTCATGATTATGGAAACAATATGCCATTGACTTAGCTACATAGGTCATGAGACTACCAACTTGAGAGTGATGTAGACTCCCACTAACTACAATGCATAGGTGGGATCATCAAGGATCTTGTAGAGACATCAAATAAATTGACCCCGTAACGTGGAATTCACAAGAAATAACCAAGATTGAGCTATGGAACCGAGCTTCTTGATGAGCAAAACTTATCATTCTGGATGTTTTATAACATTATATGCCTTGCACATCACAAATCAAGAGAGTAAATATTGCCATTCTAGATGTTATATGACATTATGCCTTGCACATCATAAGAAAATACCAAAAAATGAGACAGTATGCACAAAACACCACCAAATAAAAAGATAACATTAAGCTCATTAAAAGGGCAACAAGTTTATGATTATGATGATGCCTTGCACAAGACAACACAACAACACCAATAAAGAGACATTATCAAACTCATTAAAGGGCAATCCTGGCAAACCAATAAATAGGACACCTTCTATAAATAGTACAATCACCATTCTATATTAAAAGCAAGTAGATACATGACCAGCTAGAAGCAACTCACAACCAAAAGAAAAGTGCTATAAATTAACTATAGGTCATCACGACAAAGCCTATGTGCAATTTGCACGTCTTTAGTTTTGATTGGTTACCCTCTTAGCATGGATTGCACATAAATGTATGTCCTCGAATAGCCCTATAAGGAATTCTTTTCTTGCTTCTTGAAGGGCTCAAAGAGAAATCCCTTGCATACACATTTCCATGGAGTAACTATACAAAATCTCTTTCACCACATCAGTAAATGGTGCTTTTTTCATCGAGAGGTTGATCTTAGGGGATTTACTTAAAAAGTATGTAACCTATCACTTGAGTTCAACATAAGGGCATTTCTTATTTAATTTTTTGAGAGAATTTTATTTACAAAAGGGTTCCATTAGGGCGTATTTTTTTTGTGAACATTTTTTGGCGAGCCCTTTTTGGTTTTAAGGCGAGCGGTTTCTCTCTCTCTCCCTCTCTCTCTCTCTCTCCCTCTCTCTTCTCTTAATGCACTCTAATTTCATAGCATGTTTTTTTTAAAGACAACGTACAACGATGAAACTTCCAATCTTGTCCAATATATTCTAAGACTTTTTGCATATTATGACCACCACCTATGAGATGTTGAGCACAAGACACCATGGGCAACTATCATTGCTACTTTTTACAAAGACACCATAGAGAGATGAAACTTCCATTATATTACAAAAAAAAATTATAAGACTACAACATATTATGACAAACACCTACGAGATGTTGAATACAAGCAACTTGATACATGAAATGTACGCAATGTTGTTTACTTCCAGGGCTACTCATTGCTACTTTTTTACAAAGACACCATAGAGAGATGAAACTTCCATTATATTCGAAAGAAAATTACAAGACTATAGCATATTATGACAAACACCTATGAGATGTTGAACACAAGAAAAATAACATAAAAGCATGTGGGACCTCAACTATCATCTTAGACTTCTCTGACTACCCTAAATTTGTAATGAAGATGGCAACTTCTCCTCAAAAGAGGAGCCTCTTTTGCCTCTTCCAATGATGCCAAGGGCTCTCCACATCCTAATCGCTATTTCTGCTTTCACCTCTAGCATGTTCTTGTCTGCAAGGTCTACCACCTTCTTTATGGTGAGCTTCTTGTAGAGCTCATGCACTTCAGATGTTGTTGTCCATGTCTCCATAAGGGCATCCGACCTTGGTTCTTTTTATTTGAGATGCACAAAAGATGTAAGAGCTTTACTTAAGATCCTGGAAAACGCCATATTATTAGAGGGGTTGGTGGATGAACCCATGATAATAAAGTTTATGCCCAACCTATGACAATATAAAGAAATAACGGGTGGGTGGGGTGGGATGTATCCCTCGAATAAGAGTGGTGGAACATGGCAATCTCTATTCTATTTATAAGGTCTTAGAAATTTAATATAAAAATAACTTTTAAAAGCATATAAAAATATTAAATGTCTCTGCATGTGACTTATGGCGTACAAAGACAACAACACAGTCTCCCTCTCACTCCAACTTTATCTCTTTCACTCATACTCTCTCTCTCTCCCTCTCCATCTCTCTCCATCTTGCTCCGTCTCTCTCTATTGTTAATTCAATTATCTAAAATGTTATAGTAAAACCAAAAACAATGTCATAGATATAACTTAAGTGCACAAAATGCATCACAATAATGTGTGAGTTAATATTTTTTGTCATTACAAGAGATGGATTACATCAAAAAGTGCACCATTGCTGATGGAAGGAGGAAGGTGACTGCATATGCAAAGCTCTACCGAATGGTGCAAGTGCACGTGCAGTGGGAATAGCGGCCTCACAAGTTCGGGACATTGTGCCCATGACGAGGGCATCATAGAAAAGGTCAGGGGGGACATATGTCACATAATAGGTCAAAATGAGACCTCCCTTAGAACATCAAATAGCCATGATGAAGCACTTGACCTTGTTGGTCTTATGGGTAATGGAGGGTGGTGAGGAACATGTGGAGACGATGTCCCCATGTCCCTCTATTACTCACGTCGAGCAAAATCACTGAGATGTCACACTTGAAATACTATTTCCCTAAATATTTCAGAACATGCAAAAGTGGTATACAAGAACTGAAGCACACCTCGTCCCACTTCACGGTGACATAATGCTGATGTAGTCCCCTTGCATGCTCTAGCAAGGGTCACAGTTTCGACAAAGTAATCTAGAACTACATCCCCTCGATTAGTGAACGCCCTAAGTAACCACCTGCCATACACTCTTCTTTCATGAACATATATATATATAAACAAACAACAATAAAAAAGACAATGAATATTGAATGATTACACTACTTGAAACGAATTGTAACAAAGTGAGTGCCATAGACAAAGCTCTACTTACCTTGCAAAAGCCTTGCTACGGTCAGCAACATATTGAATGGGATTCCCATCCACATCCAACATGTATGGGTGGGTTCCCTCTTGTGGTTTAGGCTCTATGAAGATATCATCATCCACCTCGAGAAACTAGAATGATCAGCAGCCACCTCACCTCCCCTCTTGTTATACTTCCGTCGACTAGATGTGCTGTGATGTACTGTACATGTAAGTACATTAGGGAAATCATGGTTGTTCACTTAAAATATAAATTAAGTTCAATCCACTCTTTCACTCACCTCTTCTCGTCCATCTTCTGACATGAGATATGTATTGTGGGACGTGTATGAACAAAGTCCTATACAATGTTAAGTTTGTAGGTATTGGAGAAAGAAACATTTGTCAAAAATTATATTTACACCAAGAGCAATCCTCCAAGGCTATATACGAGTCCATGGTTCCCAACCTTGTCACACCGATCCCATGGATTGTTGCAGTAGTGCGAAATTCCTAGAACAACATATCATATAAGCTCTTGTTGAAACTTATATAACCATGATGACGAATGGAGAGAGTGATTAGCATGATGACGAATGGAGAGAGTGATTAGCATGCATAAGGGATACCTATGTTCTCACTTTCCCAAAAGTGCAAGACGGAAGTGATCAATGTTGGAGTTGAGACCTAAATGGAGAAGATCCACCACTTCTGAATTGAAGTCTTCATTTTGACAAGATCAATCACATGTTATTCCCGATGTTTAAATAATAAACTTATGCTAAAACACAAAGGTGTTAAGTTCACTTATTGAATCCCAATAGGTTTATGTTGTCTTCCTTTGGACTTTCTATCCCATGCTCTTTGCTCTCACCACTTGGGCTCATCTGCTCATCATCCCATGCATGGAACTCATGCTCATCATCCTCAGGGGTGCTTTCCTCATCGTCTTCCCCTTCCCACTTTGGCCATGATCTCTTTTTGGGAATTGCTATCATGGTTGTGGATGACGGAGATGCATGTTTGGTAAGCTTCTTTCCCTTTTCCTTGGGTTACTGCTCCATTGGTTTCTTGCCCTTTTCCTTGGGTTACTGTTGAGAGTGGCCAGCTTCTTAGCCTTCTTCGCTCCCGCACCCAACCCACATAGCAACTAAAAACTCCCTATACGAACTTCATAATTCATACAAACATGCTACCCTACACAATGATACTTACTCTGAAACTTCATAGTTCATACAAACATGCTACCCTACACAATGATACTTACTCTGAAATTGTTCAGCCTCGCTAAGAGGAAACTCTCCCTCAGGGTAATATTTCCACCATGGCCACGATGTCCATGTCTCCTTGCCCCATAGCTTGTCGATACACTCCTTGGGGTATAATCATGTCTCCTCTCTTGGATTGCACTCATGCATATGAAGGGTGCTCAGGAATACATACCCGATTAGACACAATTCTCCACCACCTTTAAATACAGAAACATTTGAATACACACTCAATATGATAGACTAATAATAAAATGAGATATACAATATCAATTATGCTACTACATACCTGTATAAGAGGCAATGTCATGCATGGCAAGTGTGGTACACATTTTCCCTTTCCACCTTAGGAACGCCTTTTCAAAGTGTGTCTTCCTAAAGCTTTGAGGGCATCCATGATACCCACCCCAAAGTCAAGTGTGGCTCTCTCGTGCATGCTGGCTATGGCGGGTGAGTTCTCCTCGAACTTTGCTGCATAGAGTTGTAGCATGTACTCAATCAATTGGAACTAGTACACATGATGATGTATCCACACACAAAGAATGCTCTGTCAGAAGAAGGAATCTAGGCATCTCTCATTACAAACTTGACACCCCACCAATATGTCAACGACGAGCCTACATTTCTTGCATTGTGAACCAACTTTATGTGTCTAGCTACATATCAAAAATACTTTAATGCATCGAGAGAATATGTGTGATCTTGCTCTGTATTTGGAATATGCACTTGAGTGATCTCTACTAGCTTGGTAGTAGTGAGTCTGCTCACCTTTTCACCCCAACCCTGGTAAGAGATCATCTTCTTGAAAAACACTTTGTCATAATCAAGGTTAGCAATTTGTGCCAACTCATGTCCCCTCTTTGTAAATAGCGCCTACATCTCCTTTATGGCATCTTTGTAGTTCTTATCAAACATTTCTACATTCTAGTTGTATTCTCTACTCCTCGCTTAAGCTTGGGGGTGCACTACTTAGAAACCCTATGTATCACGTGCATTCAAGGGGTATTAAAAAACCCCTTACCTATAAATTTTTCATGAATAAAATGATCCTTTTTTCTTTATGGAATTTCAAGTTTTTTTTCCAAAATCCATTAAAAAAACCCCTTCTGTAAATGTATTTCTATAAATTTAACTAAAATTTTTAAATTAAAAAACCCCTTCGTTTTTGAACTAACGTGGTATACTTATATATTTTTAGGTGAACCCCCGAGTGCTCAAGTAAGCCATTGAACTTAGCTTGGTATGTGGCATCAAACTTTGATTGCAATGAATTTATATTTTAGAAACATCTTTGGAAGTCAAAATATGACTTTATTGTAGTGTGTTTACGAGGCGTGCATATACCTCGAACAACAATTAAGAGAGAAGTGCCATGGGAAGCTTCAGCCACTTTGATCTGTTAGGCCCCCGATACCTAAGAGCTTTCTCGTCCCATGCACTATCCTCATCATTAAACTTTGACAACAACGACTGTGGATCAGCAAGCCCCACACGTTGCCATTATGTTCAACACATGAATGCTAGTCACCTTAGCAATTTTGCATGCATAATAAATTAGGGTAATGATCACATATAAGATGTTTATTCATTTCAATCATAAAAAAATAAGATACATGTCCACTTGTTTATCATGTGTAGCACCATTAGGAACTCAACCTCCTCTTCTTGTAGGAATTAAAGCTTGAGTGGTTCTTGCCCATTCATACCATGATTTGAGTCGATGGTTACCATCCTAGACAATAAACATCTTCCCAACCATGTGTTTCCATTCTTTCATCTGCTCTAGTATCCTGTCAAACTCTCTGGACAATGATAGGTTGTGGCCAACTGCACTTCGATAGTCGAATAGAACGGGCTATTGGCAAGGGAAACTCTTGGAGACAATCAACACTGGCATTGTCATCTGGTAAGTTCTCTCTTCCATGCTTTTAATCAACCCTTCAATGCAATCCTCGTTCATGCAGATTGTAGGGTTTGCAACAAGGAGGTGACAAAGAGGCACTTTAGGAAGGCGGTGCCTTGATTATCAACTAAGTGATCCTCCACCCAATTTGTGGAGATGTGTCGATCAAACACTTGGCCGAAACTCTCCTTTATGGACTCCTCTTCTTTGGTAATCGTGGCACTATTGTTGGCAACACGATTATTATAAGGCATTGCAGGAGCACGCCTCGCACCCCAATTGTAATCTAGATGTATTGGTCACCTCACTTGATGTGGCAACTTGTAACATGTCCACCTCCTACGATAGTGCAATCGCCTCTAGATTTTTTAGTGAAGCCCTTGTATTGTAAACGCATTCGAGGAGGCATTATGTTGTTTCCTTCTACTCCGAGAGAGGTGGTGAGATTTTGAGAGTATGCATGAGTAGAAGGAGGGAGGTGAGGGTTTGAGATGAAGAGATTGAGGGGGTGTAGAGTATTCGAGAGATTGAGAGAGAGAGAGAGAGTGGAAAGAGTTTGAGGCGCAGAGAGGGTGGCGATTATGTTTGAGAGGGGAAAGGGGAGTTTGAGAGAGTGAGAGGGGGAATTAAAGGTGAGAGGATGGTTTGAGATGGGTGAGAGGGGGGCACTTAGGAGGGGGGGGAGAATACAAGTTTGATAGGGGGTGTTTATTAGGGGGGCATTTGAGGGAGAGAGCGTAGGAGAGAGAGTGAGGGAGGGAGAGACTCGTTTAAGAGGCAAGGCACTTTTTGGTGTCAAGGGGACAATGGAGAGAGTGAATTGTGAAATGGTTCCTGCCACCATGGTGGTAGGCACCACGTATAATGCCCGAACTATCGGGGGGTCACTCATAAATATGTAAGTGTAGCACACGGGTTCATTAGAAGGGGTTTTTAAATCCCTTTTTTACACATTTTTTACATACAGAAGGGTACCATTTAAAGGGGGTATTTAGAGATTGAATAGAAAAAGGGTGTTCTTTATTCATGAAAAGTTTACAGATAAGGGGTTTTTAAATTAGGCCTTGAACGCACATCATATAGAGAGTTTACATATAGTAAACCCCCCGAGCCCAAACTCAGGTAATACATGTGTATTACCTACACATGGACAATACACATGACATGCCACTGTGTTGGTAATACACATGGCAATGCCACATCATTGTGCCACGTGTATTGCCCACGGTTGGGCAATACAACATGTGTTATTGGCACGTGTAATGCCTCAAGGCGGCATTATGCATGGCAAGCCACGTGTATTTCTTGACCATGGGCAATACATGTGGTGTAATAATATTAGTGCCACATGTAATGCGTGAACACATGGCATTACACACATGACTTGCCACGTGTAATGTCTCGACGTGGCATTACATGTGGTAAGCCTCATATAATGCATGCACTTGAGCCTTACACATGGCGTGTGCCACGTGTAATGCCCGAACGTGGGAATGAACGTGGCACACTACATCCACATATGTGTGTGTGTGTGTGTGTGTGTGTACATAATATATATATATATATATATATTACATAATATATATATATATATATATATATATATATAGTGTATGTATATGTACATATACATACACTATATATATATATATATTATGTAATATATATATATATATATATATATATTATGTACGTATACACACACACACACACACACACATATATATATACATGTGTACACATACATTATATAAATGTGTACACACAAACATTTATGAAGAGGAAAAAATTTAAAAAATATCTCATGTATATATATATATGTGTGTTTGTGTGTTTCTCAGTTGAGTTGTTCGTGCTCCTGAGTATGGGTGGCAAAGTCCCACAACATTGGATTGCTCCTGCATTCTTTCTATGGCATAAGAGCTTCCCATAATAAGTGGCATCACTATCAGGGAGGAATAGCCCCATCGCATAGTAACAATGTATTTTGAGAGGTTAAATTGATCAAATTTCTAGTTTTTGCAAGAAAAGAGTAGATAAGAAATCTCAAAACAACCTTGACTTTACTGCATATTCTTATTTTAGTTGCATTCTTTTGTTATCTTAGAAATTCCGTGTTCAGTTTTTCATGTTGTCCTGAAATTATGTGTTCTTTGATTCATGCAATTCAAGTTTTTGGGTCAATTTTTGCACTTTTGTTTTTTGTTATTTCTCAAATTTTCACATAAAAATTTAGTAAATTAGGTTTTAAATTTAAGGAATTAGGTGAAATAGACCTTGCAATTGGTTTCAGGACAAAGGATTTACCCCAATTTGGAATCCTCACACGGAGAAATTGGGCTAAAAACAACAATTTGAGGTAGGATTTGTAAACCAGAATTAGTTTTGTGTTTATACAGGTTTTTTACGTTTTTGTATTAGTGCAAATTACATAGATTAATCTAACTTAATCCAACTATAATTTGGCTCACAAGTTGTAAGTCTTTTAGCTAACTGCCTTTAATGCGGTTAATCTACATTTTTGTATTAGTGCAAATTACATAGATTAATCTAACTTAATCCAACTATAATTTGGCTCACAAGTTGTAAGTCTTTTAGCTAACCTCATTTAATGCATGTAGGCTTTAGGCCCCAAGTCAAAAAGAGAATCTCTGAAAACTCCAAGAACCATGACCACCTTTTTTCGGATAGTTGTGGTGAAACCGAAAACCATAAAACACAAATCGAAAACTGTTAACCACAAACCGAAAAATGCGACAATAAAAAGGTTAAAAAAAGTAAAAAATAAAAAGTGAGTAAAAAGTAAAAAACAAGTTTTAAAAAAAGAGAAATGTTGAAAGGGAAAAGGTAAAAAGGTCCATGGGCAAAAAAATAAATATAAAATTATAGAATTTTTTTAAATAGTGCATGTAGCACAAGTTTGTATATTATAGGTTTTAGGCCGTTGCGATCATTTTGAAGCACTTCATACAAAACCCAAAAAAACTTTTAATTTAGAGACCAACTATAGGAAACCCTTTAGTCGACCTAAACTATCTAAAGTTTCCTTAACTCAACCAAGTTGTGCCCTCAAACATGCCACTAGCTACTTGTAGCCATTGTGGCATAGATCATTGGATTAAGGATTGTCCCAACAAGATTGTGGTGACAAGTCCTCAGACACAAGACCCATCATCACATCCCTAAAGGGATTGGCATAAGTAATCAAACTCAAAGGCGGCAAATCATGAAAAATCAAGATCACACACCTTTGAATACTACCACCTAGCTACAAGCCCAAAACCAACATGTTCTTGAGCAACGATCCATGGCCTCACTAGGAGAGTCTAAGAAGAATAAGAGCCATCGGAGAAAAAAGTCAGTTAAGAATGAAAAAATTAATGAAATAAAAAAGACAATCCCTAATTTTTGGTTCAAGGGAAAATTACCATATGGAAACTCTAAGCCCATCTTGGAGATGGATTTTCCAATTTGAATGACACCTTTTTATGGAAAGGAGTTTATGGATGCACCACAAAACATCCCCAAATTGTTAAACTTTATGGCCTCACAAACAAGTAAAACGATAACCGCCTGATTGAGTGGAGATTGTAAATTTTTTGAAGCGATGAGAGCTCTCCTTAATGGAGAACATAATGTAGGATTACCACCATTTGCTAACATGCATAAGGCATGTCCCCACTATACAATGGATACACCTCAAGTTGTACTACTTGAATCAACAGTCCCCACTATACAATGGAGACACCTCAAGTTGTACTTGAATCAATAGTCCTAGTGGAAGAAGAAAATACCAGATCTTTGGTTAAATTTTCACTCAATAAACTGGGACAATGCTTTAAAAGTGATGAGTCTAATACATTACTACGAGTCCACCAAGGGTTTCACAATAGTCCTAGATGATGGTGCAGGAGTGAGCATAATCACCAAGAAATGTTGGGAGAAGATGGCCAAGCCACGTCTAGAAGCTTAAGTCTCAGACATCATTGTCAAGATGGTTGACAAAGCTTCGCCAAACCTTTTGGGATGCTACAAGATTTAAGATCAAGGTTCTTAAAGATCGAGTTAAACATGCCTTCATTGTAATAGACTTTTCTAAAAAATGTGAATCATATGAAATGATCTTAGGATGCTTGTTCATGAGAGAGGCAAAGATGGTACATGATTGGTCTAAGAACTATATGTCTATCTCCAATTGAATGATTCCATCATCACGATTGATGTTGTGACTGGCCGCATACATCTTATGGGTAGTGCAGGACTTTTTGAAAATCATTCAAACACTACCACCCATTCAGTCCCATTGCAATACTGCTATACTTGTAGAGAAGAGACTAATGTGGAGGGAAGGACACAACCTACAAGGATGTTGACAAACAAGCTATTAAGCCTAAAGATGATCTAAACTAGATATATATGATTGCTACAATAGATAGTTAGGGAACTAGAGGATCTACATGTGTTACACATGATGGTGAGGAGCTCCCCAAGGTTGTGCCATTACGAATGATTCATGCTCTAGCTTTTGATGTCGAGGGGAATGGTTTATAGTGAGCTTGAACCCACATGGGATGGCTTGGACACATGCACCAATGGTGGTGATGAGGAGTCTAAAACAGAGACCAAATGCGACACCAACTCCTCACCACAAGCACATTGTCAAGAAAAATAGAGCTAAAATAACATTAAAAGAAACTATAGGGAGTAGCTTTGAATCTGATATACTAATGAGTCCCAATCTGAAGAAAGGGACGAAGTTCTTCAATACACCAAGAAGCATCGTTGAAAATGGTGGAGACGTAAACACTATGTGGCCAAATCATCATAGAAGGTTGCAAGAAAGGACAACCACTGCCCAATGGTTGCAATATGTGGATGCATTTGATACATATCGATAGCTTATTGACAACTGGGGAGAGGAATTACAAAAATTTATGCATTGCAACCCTCCTCCCACTGAGTTGATAACCAAAATCGATGTTGTAGATGAACCAAAGCTTAATTGTTCTTCTTCTGTAAGGTGGAAGAAGAACAAAGAGTTGGGCCAGAAAGAGATGGAAGCAGAAGCTATAGCTAAGGCAGCTATAGAAAATCAGGAGCCAACACCTAACTTGTGTCCTGTCCTAGAACCCTATAAATATTTTACAATTGGGGACCACAAGTTAGTTCTTGATAATGTCACATGAAAACCAACCAGGAGGCATAAGGAGTTTATGATAGTCTAGTTGAAGTAAAGTAAACTTGGCTGGAACCTGGGGAAGACCATAAGCTAATCTTTATAGCAAAAGACCTCACTCCAAATCTAGAGGCTAAACTCATTGATCTCCTTAAGGAATATAAGGATTTCTTTATATGGACTTACCATGAAATGAAGAGAGTACCTACTGAGGTTGTGTAGCATATAATTCCCATGGTACCAAATGCTAAACCTATCCATCAACGACCTTATCCAATGAATCCAAAATATGCTAACATTGTAGACAAGCTCAATATTCCTCTCTGATATTGAACATTCTGACTGGGTGTCACCCTTTGTGGTTGTGCCTAAAAAGAATGAAAAATTATGACTGTGTTGATCTCAAAAAGGTCAACACAGTAATAAGACGAGATCATTACCCCTTGCCGTATTCGAAACACGTTCTCAAATGAGTAGCTGGCAACAAGGAAGCATACAACTTATTAGATGGGTATTAGGGATATAACCAAATTTTCATTGCTCTGGCAAGTGAAAACTACTTTTGTTACAGAACATGGAGTTTATGCTTATAGAGTTATGCCATTTAGCTTAACAAATGCACTGGTCACATTCCAACGGCTTATGAACACCACCTTTAAAGATTTTCTTTAGGATGTTTCTTGAAGATTTCTTAGATGATTTGTGCATTCATCCATCATGGAAGGTGCATTTATTCTGATACGAAATATATTTGAACAATGTAGACTTTATCGCCTATCTCTAAACCCATTCAAATGCCAATTCTAGGTTAACATGAATTCATCTCAGGACATATAGTGTCTAAAAATGGGTTTTCCACAGATGAAAGTAAAATAAAAATTATCTTGGACAACCATTTCCAGACCTATGAAGAGGTCATGACTACTTTTTTAGGAAGATTCCACAAGATTAAGTCTACAACCCAACTCTATGATCAAATGAGAGAGCTCTGACAAGAGGATATGGATGTGGAAGCCTATGAAACAAAGCTAATAAGCTTGAGGTGGAGAGTGGCAGAACAAACCCGACCCTCAATGTAAATTGTTGGCTGATTGGTTTGTCCAAGGGCTTAAGCCAGATATCCACGAAACAATCAGCACAAAGCAAGCAAAAACTGAAGAGGAGTTTGAGGAACTAGTTGAGCTTGCCAAAATGGTAGAAAAAAGAAGTCAAGAAAGGAGACAAAAGAGGAAGCCCCCGGGAAGCGTCTCACCACTAAAGAGGAAAATTCAAGAAGCGACCTCCTCGCAGGACACTGAAGCGACAGTAAAGAAAAAGAAAGACAAAAAGAAGAAAACTAGGAAGGCACAAGCATGCCCCAAAGAATTGATGCTACAGGTAAAGCAGTTGATGCAAGAAATGAAAAAGAGCAAAGGCTGAGATTTCCACAAAAATGTCTTTTGTTTCTGATGCAAAAAAGAAGGTAACCTCAAGGGAGGAATGCAATGTGCCACCAACTTGTACCATTTGTAATATGTACAATCATAGTACATGGAACTATAAGTACAACATGAAAAATCGAGCTCCCATGGTGAATAGCATGGAAGGAGCGCAAAGAAGATCCCCCAGGAACGGGAAGGTATAGAAATATAGGGCACGAAAATTATTCAGGAAGAAGAGGCCAAGGACAAGCTGGTGGTTCTACAACCTTCAATGCTACTATTGTCAGCATCCTAGACACACCAAAGCGGAATGTGCCATGAAGAAAGATAAGTAGAATTGATGCAGCTTAAAGAAAATCTACCAAGTGCCAACATGATGTAGGCAGATGACATACAAAGGGAGGTTCATGAAATCTTGGCAGTCACAAGGGTTAAAGCTAATTAATCTGGTGTAGTAATAACTCCACTCTACATAATCAAGACTCACCCCAAGCTCACAAGAAGGCAGATGTGGACTGGGAATAGCAGGAAAAGGTGAGGATTCAAAGGAAATAGAGAGAAGGAAAGGTAAGAAAAAGGAGGATGGCTCACTTGAAATCATTGCAGAAGAAGCAAGAATTCAGAGCACTTCAATAAGGAATTCCTCGAAGAAAGCCAGAAGAAGGCTGACTGGTAACAAACCAATGTAATGTGAATGCTGCTGGATAGACAGATTTGGTTGAGACAAGTGTTGCACTTGTGGACTTATGTCCACTTATGTCCAAGATTTAAGGCCAAAATCCTGATGGTAGGCATTGAAGGTGTGAGATCCCCCTGTTCCCACCGAGCAACAGATTCGGGGTACTAACAGCGGAAGTAGCACTTCTCGCATGGGACAGGGGTCCCACATTTGGGGCCTCGCCCACGAATATCCGGACAAGAGACTAATCCGACGGTTGTTTCAAAACCGAACCCAAAAAAACTTCCTTTACCCGGGCGATTCCACCAAGAAAAAAAAAATTTACTCTAACGTAGTCAAGATCATTTTTGATCAAGCTGATCCAATTGCATCTTCAAGATACTTGATCAGATCAAGGAAGAAACTTGCACTTGGATCATTGGGATCAACGCTTTTTTTCCCATTCAAGAGGCACAGCCGTTGATTCCTATCCATAGAACAATTACTG
The DNA here is from genome assembly GCF_041138505.1 of Cibotium barometz. Lineage (NCBI taxonomy): Eukaryota > Viridiplantae > Streptophyta > Polypodiopsida > Cyatheales > Cibotiaceae > Cibotium > Cibotium barometz. The sequence continues at coordinate 37,602,945 of NC_141059.1, forward strand.
TCCGGGATTTACTTTATCTATCGTAATAACAAAAGTTGAGTCTCGATTTATTACGGATCCATCAGTCCAGCCTAACCCCATCCAGTCCCATGGGTTAGCCAACCGCCCAACCACAGTAGTGATGGGATCCAATTAAGAATTTGGTTAGGTTTTGTCCCGGGTACCAAGGAAAAGAGTTCCAAGGCCCCCTAGCCGGAAGTTCATGCAAAATAAAACTAGTCACACCACTTACACACCCAATATGAAATTGCCTTTTCACAGATTCAACTAGTTTTAAAACAATCCTTTAATAAAACCATAGTATCACTGATCACCATCTTCCAAATTATCCGGTTGATTCAATTTCCCATCATTCCTTCATCAGAGTATCTATGGCATCATTGGCAACTACAACGCTCACCACCTGTCCACTCAGGGGCCGTTTTAATAGTTCCTAGCCCATAATACTCGGCAATATAATCACTTATCAAGATGGACTCTCGTTGAAGATCAGCAAGATCAACCAACAGATCCATATAAAGAGCCATGGACTCATCCATTAAAGACCAGCAAGGTCAATCAACCAGATCCATGCCCGGTTTCAGAAAACAACTCTTACTCCTTGTTCCAATATCTTCCACGATGCACGTGTGGGTATCTTCGGCGACCCAGAGCCCGAGCACTGTATGGTCAGCACCCTCTAGGATCCTTCGCAGGTGACCTAGCGCTTCACTCATAGACCGCTTCCTTGGTCCCTCATCCACCGTACCGGAAGCTCACCATTTAAATCGAACCGAGGCTGGTCAAGACCTCGGTCGACCTTGCTACGCGAGACGTCCTCCATTGACTCTCCGTCAGCAGTTGCAACTTTAACAATTAGGTCTTCATGACCTTAATCCACAAGACGGTCAAAATGCTTCCCCAGCATTCTTGACATAAAACAGTCATTTACAAACAATCACAAAATACAGTTTCTAAATCGAACTCTCGTCTTTCCACATTATCCCTCCTTAGTTCACATTACTTATTCCACATTCCATTCAATGTGTACTCATTCTCATCCATTTCCTCATATCGACGACACATTAATTCACATACACATTCACATTCACATCTATACATCCACATCTACATGCATACATCCATTTTCACATCCTCATTTATACATCCACATCCCATATCCACATTCATACATACACATCCATATCCACATCCATACATCCACATCCACATCCACATTCACATTCATACATCCACATCCACATTCTCATTCACATCTATACATCCACATCTACATCCACATCCGTATCTACATCCATACATCCACATCCACATCCACATCCACATTCACATTCACATCCATATATCCACATCTACATGCATACATCCATTATCACATCCTCATTCATATATCCACATCCACATACATACATACATCCACATCCGTATCTGCATCCATACATCCACATCCACATCCACATCCACATCCACATTCACATTCACATCCATATATCCACATCTACATGCATACATACATCCACATCCACATACATACATACATCCACATCCACATGCATACTTCCATTATCACGTCCTCATTCATATATCCACATCCACATACATACATACATCCACATCCACATTCTCATTCACATCTATACATTCACATCTACATCCACATACATGCATACATTCACATCCACATTCCCATTCACATCTATACATCCACACATATACATACATGCACATCTACATCCACATTCACATCTATGCATATACATCTTCATGCATACATCCATTTTCACATTCATACATCCACATTCACACATCCACATACATACATCCATTTCCACATTCCCATTCATATAACCCCATATGCCTTCACATCTAATCTTTTACATCACATCCATTCTTGCCCTATCATCACAACCCATATACATCTTATCCTATCACATACACTTCTTACCTCATCTCATACACATCTTATCACATCTTAATTCATCTTATCACCTCTTATCACATCCTATCACATCTCATATCTATTTATAGAATACAAGAGAACTCTTATATTTGATATAAGATTTCTTTACTCATTTATTTATGCATAAATTCCATTTAAGGAGATTAATACTTTCGAAGTAAAAATCAATCTTTTATGCATCTTCCTATGCATAAATTCATTTTAAATGAAAATGACACTTTTGAATTAAAATTCAATCTTTTATGCATCTTCCTATGCATAAATTCAATTTAGATGAGAATGACACTTTTGAATAAATCTTTTATGCATCTTCCTATGCATAAATTCAATTTGGTAGGAATTACACTTTTAGAATAAAAGAATTTCTCTTATGCATCTAAGTTATGCATAAAATCCATTTATGATGAAAATCACACTTTTAGTATAAAAAGAATATCTTTTATGCATACTTCTATGCATGAAATTCAATTGTGCTAAAAGTAACACTTTTGTAATAAAATAATCATCTTTTATGCATACCTCTATGCATGAAATTCAATTAAGCTAAAAGTAACACTTTTATAATAAAATAATAATCTTTTATGCATACCTCTATGCATGAAATTCAATTAAGCTAAAAGTAACACTTTTACATTAATCTAATAATCAATTTCTCTATGATTACAATGAATATCTTTCAATTAATCTAGGATGATAATTTCTAGAATATGGTAGGAAGTCCTCTTTTCATGCTTTGAATGAAATTATTTTATGCGTAATTTTTATAAAAATTTTGCCATAGCTCCGCTGCTATGATGACTGATAAATCTCAATTTTTCTAAGGGATAAAGCTTATCATTAATGAAATAATTAGAATGAACTCTAATTGGATCATTAATCCATAATGGATTGAATCATCAATATACATAAACCAAAAGCATAGAAAAAAGCCATTAATTTGGCCTCAAGCATAGGTTAATCTTGGATTAAGGAAAAGCTTTATGAAAAGCTTCTTTTGGATTGAGAATGGGTCATGAGTATGACCATTTCTTGAGTGAGAGAGAGCATTTACATAAAAACCATTTGAATTAAGCATAAATAAAAATTTATATAATTCTTAACTATCATTAATCAATTAACTTCAATAGCATTCATCAATTTTATGTAATTTCTAACTATCATTAATCAATTAACCTCAATAGCATTCAAAAACCATTCCAATTAAGCTTCTCAAGCTTGAGAGGGGTTGAGAAGAGAGAAGCATTGAGAAATTATAGAAAAGATCAAAATTCACCATTTACCTTCAATTTGCTTGATTCTTTGTTCACGGTAGAGGCCCCCAACCAATCAATTGGTTAAGTATGTTGATGGAGCTACCAATGGGGATTGAAGAAAGAGGGAAGCTCCAAAAAACTAGTGAATTATTAATGAATTCACAGTTCTTGGCTTAGGTGGAGTAGAGTAACGATGCATAAATACTATATATTTTTCAACAAGGGGGAGGCTTTTATTTATAGGAAAAATTGAGCTCCTAACCAAACAAACTGATTCTAGAATTTTCTAAATCAGTTTGGTCAATTTTTGACCATTTTTAGGTCAGTTAAGCTAACTTTTTGGAACTAGACTTGAATGAGGAGAGAGGAGAGATAAAATATCTTAATTTTTATGAGTTTAAAACTCATTCAAGCATGTGAAATATGCACCTCCTTTAAAGAACTCCCCTTCCTTACATATGTGTCAAAATGGAATCATTATACCCAAATATCTCATATTTTTAATATTACTCATAGTTTTTTACTAATAAACCTTGTACATTTTCAACTCTTCATCTTATGTGAAATATGCACCTCCTTTAAAGAACTCCCCTTCCTTACATATGTGTCAAAATGGAATCATTATACCCAAATATCTCATATTTTTAATATTGCTTATAGTTTTTTACTAATAAACCTTGTACATTTTCAACTCTTCATCTTATGTGAAATATGCACCTCCTTTAAAGAACTCCCCTTCCTTACATATGTGTCAAAATGGAATCATTATACCTAAAATATCTCATATTTTTAATATTGCTCATAGTTTTTTACTAATAAACCTTGTACATTTTCAACTCTTCATCTTATGTGAGCATTTACTCATTTTTGGGTATCTTCTTTTACAAATTGGATTTATCTCCTCCCTACACATGGATTGATGCTATTGGCCCATAGCAACCTTAATTGGACCATAATCTAAAAATTTCTGAAAATCTAGACCCTTAGACTAAGGTCCTTCATACTCATTTCCAATTAATTCCAATTGCACATTGGAAAGTTCTTTTTGAATTTCTGTTTCAGGGGAACTTATTTTAATAAGATGAGAAATTTTTCTATCTACAAATATTCAAAATCTGAATATTCTCTCTCTAGAATATTCTCTCTCTCTAAGTCAAAACAGTTAGAAACAAGGTCTTTTATATTTCTGAAGAGGGGATTGATTACAGGGAAAGATGCTGGACATTTTGAGAGGCTGGGGAGGAATCTTACATTCTCTCCCACTTGAAAAACGCAAGATGTCCTCATCTCGCAAACTTGGGATAATTTCGCAAGATGCACGAACATGAGACTTAGAGAAAAACTTAATTAAGATTAACCACCAAATAAAAAAGTCTCAAGGAGAGTAAGGGTCAAGACAAGAACAAGATTTAAACTTTATTCATTCTTGGAACATATACAGTAAAGATAGAAGAACTCTTTACACTTCCATAAGTCCGTCCATCATATGATCACAAAAGCAACACTCACAAGTTGCGCACGTATAAGGTAACTCATCTATGGGAATAATTCTGTTGGTTATTGCCGCACCTATCTCAGTGGTATATGAGGTGATCTAACAAAAGGACCTCTGAGAGGTAAGCCAAAAACGGGGTAAAGGCATATCTTCTCATGAGAAAGAAAACACGCCAGTAAGAAGACCCGCTTAGAAAACCCAAGATGTCTTGATCTCATGACGCAGTAGTATCGGGGACCCAAACCCAAAGCTTCAATAACCATGGCCAAGCGGACATTGTTACGAAAGTGCTGCTAACCCCAGGGTGTTACCCTAGTTATGTCTTGATAGGTTTGCCATTTGGTCTGAGCTACAGAAGTTTCCAAGTGAGGAAAAAGTGAGCGCTCATACTGTTCTATAAAATCTTTCTTCACAGACTCGCTTGCGTCTTGAAGGTGAGAAATCATCATGGATAAAACTAATTCCTGTTGCCAAGCCATGAAGGAGATTAATAAGAAGGGAGATCGATGGAAGTAAGATTACTGTGAGCGACAAGTAAAAGTTACGACTTATAAAAAGGAAGGAGTTAGCGTAACTTAGAAGCCAACGATATCTTGTCACTGAAGTTTTACCGTCTTTCCATGATTTGGGTTTGGCACATATTTCTATGAAATACATTAAGAACTTTGAGATGAGGAGGTAAAAGAAGCTTGTAGGCTAAGTCACCTACTTTCATTGAATTCAGATATAAGGTTCACAATATCTAGGGGATAACTTCTTATACTTCCCAAGAGATAAAGGAATTCTTTTGGGCCGTACTCGAATGAAAACCAAAACCTTGGTATCCAAAACACCGATTTTCACTTCTGAACTCATTGTTCTGAATCCTTAAAACAAGTGGACTCCTGAGAAGGTATTCTGGGTAAAGTGTCTTCCTTTTTTAAATAGAGTCTTTCTTTTATTTTAGAGAGGGAATAATTTATAAGATCAGAAAAGGAGGTTCTTACTCCTGCATACCTCGAAGGCTGGGGAGGAATCTTACAGAAGGACTGAGCAAGGAACTGAAGCACTCAGTAGATGAAGAAACCCTGGAATGCAGCAATATGAAAGCCGAAGAACCCGAAGCATCCAGAGTTAATGAAGTGGCCAAAGTCATAATTCAACTGAACAACGTACTCATCATCAATGATGCAGTGCTAGATGGAGGATTCGGAGTGAATGTCATCTCACTGAGGAATTTGCATTGGGATTGGGTCTCAAGTGGGAGTCCATTCTATTCAACATATGAATGGCAGATAACAAGGTAGTAGTATCTAAAGGAATCACAAAAATGTCCTAATAAAAATTAAACAAGTTGACTTCAAGGTCAACTTAGGGGTTACCACAGAAAACCACATTGGATCTTACCAAATGCTATTGTGGGAAGGTCCTGGTTGAGACATGTCAAGGTAAACCAGGACTGGGGCAGGAAAAGAATCACCATCAAAAAGGGAAAATGAAAAGTTCATGCTGATCTTGATGCAAGGGGATTAGTAAAACCTGCTCACTGGCCACTCCATATACTGAAACATTCTGAAACATGTCAGAAGGCTGTGATGATGATGAAGAGAACATAATGCTCCGTGAGCACCTGGACCTAGTGCCCTTATACATGTTAAATGTGGATGAAGTAAAAAGGTATTAAGCAGAAGCAAAGAGTGAAAATGCAGAAGTAGAAGACGGTCAAATGAAGAAAAAAGAAGTAGATTTTAAAAAAACAGAGGACTCAAAAATGAGCAAAACCTTGGAGGAGAAAGCCTCAGAAGAAATTAAATGGGCCCGTAATCTAGAGAAAGAAGAGAAGATCCGAGATTGGGTGTAGAAGCAAAAGGAGAACTAGGAAAACAATGCCACAAAAGTAATCCCAAACAAGCTACATGAGGTAAATCTAAGGGCTGGAAAAGAAGAAAAGATTGTGAAAAGAAGAATTCAAACAGGAGTTTGTGTATTTTCTAAAAGAATACCAAGATGTATTTTCTTGGTTATATAAAAACATGGAGGGAATTTACCCTAAATGTTTCTAGCACAACATCAACTTGAAAGAGGGAGCTATGCGTATCAGATAGCAGAGGTATAGAATGAACCCAAATTATACAAAGCAAGTCAAAGAAGAAATTGACAAACTACTGAGAGTGGGTTTAATCATGCTAGTGGAAAAGGCTACCTGGATATCCCCGATTGTAGTGGTCCCCAATAAGAATATGAAAATCAGAATCTGTGTGGACTACCGCCAAGCTCGGTGCCGCAACTAACTCAGATCCACTTCCACTTCCATTCACAGACTCCTTGTTAGATGAGATAGCTGGAAAGGAGATGTGCTCTTTTTTGGATCGTCTCAGCATGGGTACAACCAGGTGAAGATGTCTCTGAAAGACAGGAAGAAGACCGCCTTCATCACTCAATGGTGTGTCTTTGTGGCAAAACCGTCATGATCTTTGGCTTTAAAAAATGCACTTGCTACCTTCCAGAGAATGGTGCAGGAGATTTTCTATGACTACCTACTACTGATAGACTTCATGAAAGCTTTTGTGTGTATGATTTCAGTCTGTTCGGAGATAAGGCAAAGCACGCCTATCATTTGAGGCTATGTCTACAGAGATGTAGAGATACAAGGCGAAAGTTAAATCCGGTAGTGTGCCTTTGCAGTAAAATCCAGAACACTACCAAGAACCATTATGTCAGCCCAAGGATTGGCCATAGATCCAACTAAGGTGGAGGCCATATCCAAAATGTCTGCTCCTCAGAAAATAAAGCAACTTGAAAGATTCCTTGGTAAGGTGAAGTGGCATGCTAGATTTTTGAAATGTCTAGCACACGTAGCTTACCCATTATATGCACATACCAAGAAGGATGCAAAGTATGAATGGAGTCTAGAGTGTCAAAAGGCATTCCATTAGACGAAGAGCATGGTGTCATCTTCACTAGTGATGATCAATCCGGAATGGAATCTAATGTTCCATGTTTATGTAGATGCTTTAGACAAAACAGTGGGAAGCGCACTAATGTAGGAAAAGAAAAAAGGTTATATCCATTATGCCAGCAAAGCCCTCACAAGGGCGGAATGGAGCTACAGCACAACAGAGCGTGAAACCCTTTCAATGATCTATGCTGTGAACAAGTTCCTACACACTCTCTTGGGAAATAAATTTGTTTTCCATGTGGACCATCAAGCCCTCATTTATCTGGTCAAAAAAGCTTTTCTGGTGTGAAAAATGGAAAGATGGATGATCCTACTTCAAGAATCTAAGTTCACCATCCACCGGAAAAGAAAATGCAGTGGGGCGGACTAGGCTCCAGAGAACCTGCGCTAGAGGGTGTAGAAGATCGACTTCTAGATACCGACTTATTCATAGTAGCAACAACCAAAATGAAAGAAAACTAGCATTATTGATGCAGTTTCTGGAAGACGGGACTTTTTCGGAAGGGTACACTAACAGGAAGAAGAGAATTTTCCTAGATAGCAAAAATTTCACCATGATCACTGGTGGGCAGCGCTACAAAGGAGGCATAGACCAGATCCTACACAAATTTTTCTCGGACCTTGAGCAGCAAACAATGTTAAGAGAAGCACACTATGGTATCATCAGAGGGACACATGGGCAGAGAAATAACAGCCTGAAAAATTTTGCAAGTAGGCCTCTGGTGGCCAATTATCATGAGGGATGCCAACAGTGAAGCAAAGAAGTGTTATGTCTGTCCAGTGAATGGGTCAACCCAGAGATTCTGATAGATTGCCTATCTCACCTATACTCTCGCCGCTATCTCCAATCAATGAGTTGGGTTTGGACCAATCAAGCCACCCACAAAAGGTAGCAGATGTGAGTACATCATTGTGGCTACTACTACTGACTATTTCACCAAGTGGCTGGAAGTTAAAGCTGTAAAGAGAAACTCTGCAGAAGAGGTGGTGAAGTTCCTCTTGGAGGACATCATTTCTAGGCATGGGTTGCTAGTGGAAATAGTCAATGATGACCAGGGCACGCATTTCATGAACAAAGTAATAAAAGGGTTGATGGAGAGATACATGATCAATAACAAGTTCTCACCCTACTACCCATAGTGCAATGGCCAGGCGGAACGGCGACCAACAATGTTCTAACCAAAATTCTAAAGAAAATTATAAATGCTAACAAAAATGATTGGGACCAAAAGCTAGATGCTACCCTATGGGCATTCCACACATGCTACAAAGTCTCAACTGGGCAAACACCATTCAAGCTAGCTTATGGGTTGGAGCAGTTATGCCTATGGAATTTGTGGTACATAATCTGAGAGAGGCCATTCAAGAGAAGCTGCCAATGGAAGAATCCCTGGAGCATAGAATACAAGAACTCCTAGCCTTAGAGGAAGAAAGGTAAATTGGCTCTCTAAAGGCAGAGATAGTGCAGCGGAGAAGAAAGGCTTGGGCTGATAGGCATCTCAAGCACATGATTTTTGAGAAAGGAGACCTTGTATTGGTCTACAATTCCAAGCTGGGACCTTGCCTCAGAAAATTCAAAATTTAGTGGATAGGACCATTCATAGTAAGAGACCTAATCAGCTAGAATGCCTTTACCTTAGAAAACTTGGATGTTACACCTTTTCCAAAGATAGTAAGTGGATTTAGGATGAGAAAATACAAGGGCCAACCGGTGGTAATTCCACCGAAAGAAGAAGAAGTGGAGGACCAGGAGCCGGTCCGGAGCATATGTTGTGGCATGATCTCACTAGTGGAGGTGGATGATGTGGAAAATTCAAAAAACTACAAAGCCACGGAAGGGTGGCTAGTCCGCACGGATGTCTAGACCGCAAAAGCTCAGATCTACACAACCAATCAAAGCCAAGACAATAAAAAAGCAAGTGACCAAGTGTGCGCCAGCCCGATCCACATCAAAAGGCCATGATGTCGGCATAAGCAACCACATGGAGGACAAAGTGTCACAACATCATTAAAACTCCACTCTCAAGGGTATGACAGGAAGATGGCAAGAATGCTTTAATACCATTAAGTCGAGACAAAAGACATGATATAAATCAAGGGTCACATCACATTAAAAATTGGGAAGCCAAAAATGACAACACCCCAGAAAAGGAAGCGAAAAAGGAGAAAACATTGCAAAAAAGAACACAATGAGTCTAAACACGCACATTCACAATCTGCCCTTTTGCTCACAACTCTCTCACCGATCTGTAGCACTTTCTTAGAATGCCGAAGATTAACAATTCTCTCAGGCTAGACAAAAAGGCCTAAGAAAAGCCTCTACATGCCTATGATAATCCCTAACATGAGAAAGAAAGAACATCAGGAGTGGGCAAAGAAGTGTGGGTTTGAAAAACTGTTGGAGCACCAATGGGAGGAGCTATAGAACCCCGAGGATGGGGGGAAGTTCATCAATCAATTGCTCACACTGCGCACATAGAGGGGAAGGAGCCCATAAAAGCTTCAAAGCTCGCATTACATCATACACTAGGATTGTCATCATATGGAGTGATGGACACAAACTTGAAGCCTAGGGTGGAAGAATAAATTCTAAAAATTGGAAACATGCACTAGGTGAAGGACGTGGCAAATGAAACCCAACAAGAATTGTTCATTTTTTTCTTGCAGAATGTCATGTTCATGGGCAAGACGTAGGATATGTCAATAAAAACTATAGACTGCTCAGAGCAGCAAAAGTAAGAAAAAATAAACTGGGCTGCCATTTACAAAGAAAATATAGCGAAGAGGGAAGCCACCTGGGCTAAGGAAAAAAAGCCAACAATAGTGCATGCACACCTAAGGACGATTGCTCAGGCTACCAGGTCGGTGGGGATCACCAACAAACACGAGACGTCTATGCCAAATAGCAACATAGGGAAGCTAGACGATCCTTGAAAGCTACCAAGGTAACTTTCAGTTTGTTTGAGGATGACATAGATGATGAGAAGGAATGTCAAAAGACTACCCAGAAACCCACTAAAAAGAGAAAACACATAATAGATGAAGAGATGTTACTGACCCGGAAGAAGTTAAGAAATAGAAAGTATAAGAAGAAAGGAAAAAGGATCTAGAGGAGAGACAGAAGTAGGAAGCCATTGTTTTGCGAAAGCTGAAAAGAAGAAGAAGCTTGAAGAAGAGGAAAAGAAAAAGGAGGAAGAAGAAAAGAGAAGGATGAAGAAGAGAAAAAGAGGAGAGAAGGAGAATAGCAGAAAAAGAGAGAAGAAGCAGCTCAAAAGGGGAAGCTGCCCTCAAGAAAAGAAGTTGTCATACCAGCAGAACTGTAGCCTTGGGTGGCGACTCTGACATAGAAGGTGCAGGAAGGCCCAAGCCATAGCTTCAAGCTTCCCGAAGAGTTGGAGGCAGAACTTCCCGAAGAGTTGGAGGCGGAACTCCCTAGCCAAACAGAGGACTGATGTATGTGGCCCAGAACATCCTCTCACATGCTCTCTCTTCAATGGAGTAGTATGAGACAAAGGCCCAGAGAACAATCAATCACATGTGTGCCTTGAACCATAAACAACATGGAATGCTAATGAATGCCACAGCTAAAGCCAAGGATTTAGGGAGAAAATCACAAATCTCATCTATTCACATCTATCTCGATTCACATCACATCACATCTCATTCATTCACATCTATCCCGATTCACATCACATCACATCACATCCATTCACATCACATCTCATCCATTCACCTCTTATATCACATCGTATTCTCATCTTATTCGCATCGTATTCACATCTATTCACATTTAGTAACATTTTCTACTTTCGATACCAATGGGACTTTTTCTAAATCTCTACCAATTTCTTGGCCTAGTTAAAGGTATTTTTTTCTCGATGGATATTTTCATATTTTTTCTCAAAGTTCTCAAATGAAATATATTCAATATTCTTCTTTTGAGTAAAAGATTCATGAGATTTACAAAAATCAATCACATCTCATTCATTCACATTTATCCCGATTCACATCACATCACATCCATTCACATTTATCCCCATTCACATCACATCCATTCACATTTATCCCCATTCACATCACATCTCATCTCATTCACATCACATCTCATCTCATTCACATCACATCTCATCCATTCACCTCTTATCACATCGTATTCTCATCTTATTCGCATCGTATTCACATCTATTCACATTTAGTGACGTTTTCTACTTTCGATACTGATGGGACTTTTTCTAAATCTCTACCAATTGCTTGGCCTAGTTAAAGGTACTTTTTTCTCGATGGATATTTTCATATTCTTTCTCAAATTTCTCAAATGAAATATATTCAATATTCTTCTTTTGAGTAAAAGATTCATGAGATTTACAAAAATCAATTCTACCCATATTTCCCAATATTAAAATTAATAATGCTTAAAATTTCACTTTTGATAAATACTCATAATTTGAATTATGCTAAAAATTCCTCTTTTTCTATTTAATTTCTTGGATCTCAAATATCATGGGAATTCCTCTTTTTGCATTTAATTGATTGAATTCCAAATGTCATGGGAATTCCTCTTTTATCTCATAAAATAAATTTATCTAAAATTCCTCTTTTCTTTAATAAAAATATCCATTATTTCAAATATGTCAAGAATTCCACTTTTACTATTTAAATGATTGAATTCCAAATGTCATGGGAATTCCTCTTTTATCATTTAAAAATTTTTAATGCATAAAATAAATTTATCTAAAATTCCTCTTTAAATTTAAATAAAAATATCCATTAATTTAAATAGGCCAAGAATTCCACTTTTACCATTTAAATGATTGAATTCCAAATGTCATGGGAATTCCTCTTTTATCATTTAAATTTTCTCATACATAAAATAAATTTATCTAAAATTTCTCTTTTAAAAAAAATTATTATTTTAATATATCAAAATTTCTCTTTTTCCATTTAATTACATGGATCTCCATTATCATGGGAATTTCTCTTTTTGCATAAAAATAAAATTACTAAAAATTTCTCTTTTCTTTAATTAATTAATTATGCATAAATACTAAAAATTAGTTTCCCATGAATTCGATGAAAATCATTCTTTTAGCATAGGATGTCCAATCCTAGAATATGGTAGGAAGTCTTTTTTTCACATTATGCATAAAAATGAGCTATGTATTAATTTGTAAAAACTTTACCATAGCTTCGCTGCTATTACTGATAGTTTTTAATATTTCTAGAAAGAATAAGACTTTGTAATACAATTATGATAGAAGAACTATCTTTGAACTTAAATCCAATTTATAGAATTAAATCACAAATTTACCATAATTTTACTAACATAAAAGCATAAAAAGCCATTTTCTTAACCTCTAGCCTAACAAGCTTAGAGATTGATTTTGAATTAAGAATTTATCAATGAGAAGCATTCATTTGCTTAAGAATTAGTCATAGGAATGACTATTCTTTTGGGGAGAGAGAGATTAAGCACATAAAGATTAACTTTTTTGTGATTAATCATTAGAATTCTTATAGAAAGCTTGATTTGCATTGAAAACAATTAATTTGAAACTTCTCAAGCTTGAGAGGGGTTGAGAAGTGAAATCTTTTGAGAATATTAATGAAAACCATGAAATTACTTCTTACCTCTAGATTTGGCTTGCTTCTTTATCTTAGAAGGAAGCCGCCAACCAATCAATTGGTTTAGTATGTTGAGAAGAAAGCTCCAGGAGTTGTTGAAGAGAGATAGAAGCTCCAAGTTCTCGAAAAGTAGAGGATTTTTAAGGGATAATAGAAAATATCATTATTTTAATGTAATACTCGCATGGTATAGTTAACAGATGAGAATACAAAAGAATGAGGGTCTATTTATAGGTGAAGGAGGTCACTAATGGAGTTCAACTAAGTTCAAGAGCTTTTCAGCTTCAGTTTGGTTGAATTTGGACAAGATTTAGACCTGTCCCATTTTGATCCAGTTTGATTCAGGAGAGAGGAGAGATAAAAATATCACAATTTTTTTGAATTAAAAAACCTTCCCACACATGTGAAGGAGGCACCTACCTCAAAGGTCTCCCCTTCCTTACCAAGGTGTAAAAAATTCATCATTTCTTCAAAATATCTCATTTTTTTAGTAATATCTCTTAATTTTTAACTAATAAACCTTGTACTTAGTCGACTCTTCATCTTATGTGAGCATTTACTCATTTTTGGATATTTTCTTTTATTCTTTGGATTTATATCATCCCAACACTTGGATTAATCCTATTGGCCCATAGGAGCCTTAATTGGACCATAATCCAAAAATTTTTGAAAATCTAGACTCTTAGGCTAAGGTCCCTTATATCATTTTTAATTGATTCCTAATGCACATTGGAAAGTTCATTTTGAACTTTTGTTGTAGGGAAAACCATTTTAGACACTAGGAGGATTTTTATATCCAAATATATCTCAATTTTGGATTATCTCTCTCTAGATATTTTCTCTCTCTAGGCCAAAACAGGGTAAAACAAGATCTTTCTCCTATTTTAGAGAGGGGAATAATTACAAGAACAGAAGGGGAGGTTTTTACACCTTTACTCTTCAAAAGCTGGAGGGAGGAATCTTACATCCTACCCCACTTAAAAAACACGAGATATCCTCATCTCGCAGGTGGAGTATAATCTCTTTCATCTTCTTCTTCTTCAATCACTTCCAGAGTTACTGCCTTAGAAGTGGACGGCTGATTTGGGAACATCTCTCTTTGACTTACCCTATTGTGAGGCGAAGGTCTTGCATTACTTTGGATTTAAACTGAGGATTGGTTAGAGGGTCTATACCTTTGGGATTTCCCTGATTTTGGCAGAAAGGAACCAAATTACTCTGGAAGGAAGGAGCTGGAGTCTGGAACCTTGGTCCCTGATTTCCCCGTCCCAAAAACCTTGATCCAAAAGGAGTTGGGCAATCCATACTGCGATGTCCAAATCCTTGACAGTTATAGCATTTTACTTCTTTGTTCAAGGGTAGAACTTCTGAAGTTGAATTCCAGGGGATTGAGTTTCGGGAAAAGGATCTTTCTTCCATTCTGGAACTTTCCATATCCTGAGCTTGACCTTGTTGTCTCTTAGGCGGTGGAAAGTTGGAATCACCTTCCGGAGTCAGAAATCTTTTGAAAGATGACGGTGCTGGCTTCAGCGGGACCTTGACATCAAAGGCATTGGCGAAATCCTTTGCCATCCGCACTGTTTTGGCCATGGACATTGGCTTGGAATTCTTCACTAGGATATTCAAAGGTTCGTTCAGTCCCTGAATGAACCTGGCCATTAGTTGTTCTTCATCCAGCGGTGGCAGTACTTGAGGAGGAGAGCAAACACTTGGTGATATACTTCAATAGTTCTGCTCCCCTGGGTTAACTCTAAGAATTCATTCATCTTGGTTTCCAAAAAGCCGGGAGGACAGAATCTCTTTCTTAGGTAAATCTTGAGATCATTCTAGGTCTGAGTTTTTCGATCCAGACGGTTTGTCTCGCTTGTAGTGGTTTCTCCATGCCACTCTAGCTGTTTCTACTCTTTTCAGTCTTGCAAGAGCCATTTTACTCTTCTCATTGTACCTGGTGACATCGAAGTATTCTTCCATTGCTTCGATCCACTTCTCCATAGCCTCACGGTCCAAGTTTTCCCCTTCACCCTTGAACAGTCCAAGATGCGATCTATGAAGAGTTTTACGAACATCCAAGTCCAGCTCTTCCTCATCGAGTTGGGGGTTATCATTTCTACCACGACGACCTCGATCCATGATCTTATCAATACCAAAATTCTTGTTAAGTCCATTTATTTATAATTCAAATCCGACTTTAGATCCAACTGATTATGGGGTTCTTTAGATCAGTCAACCCCCCACAGAATCATGGGATAAAGTTCCCTTCTACAAGAAGAACATACAGAACACATTATCATATAATAAATTATTCATATTCTTAACACAGTAATGGTCCATCAAACCAGAAATTCCATTTGAACATTCCTCCACATGGGAATTTCAGTTATGCAGGTTCTCAATTTGTCATCCCTTAATTAGATCCACTGGGTCAAAAGTTTACAGCAGCAATCTAACAACACAATTTACTAATCTCATAGTGATTTGCTGAAGTCATAATCGTCATTCCAAATGCCAATATCATCATTGGGATTTGTCCCATTCATCCTCATTGTGGCTTTGTTCAACTTATCTTCTTTGAACTGAATTCAGGAATCATTATCTTTCAATCAGAATCGAAATCAACTCATCAATTCTCAACCAAAATTCTAAAATCATATCAACTAGCATTCGAATTCATCTTAGATTTACTCATATATATTGTTAGTAAAGAGCTACAAATATACCCACGGTATATACGAGTAGTCACGGTCCTTGGAGTTATAAGGTAAATACCATCATATCTAGGCCTCAAGTAAGTCAGGGATTCCATACAATTGCGGTACTTCATAAATTTTTGACATTTCTTGCTTCTTGGTTGATCCACTTTATCCAAATTTTCTCTAATACCCAGCTGAAAGATCCTTGCCCCCTCCGGGCAACGAATTTGAGGGTACTAGTAGCGGAAGTAGCACTTCTTGCGCAGGGCAGAGCCTCTCACTCGGGGCCTCGCCCACACGGATATCCGGACAAGAGACTAATCCCTCGGTTCTTCCCAAAACCGAACCCGAAAAGAACTTCCCTCGCCCAAAAAGCACGGGCGATTCCTCCGGGATATTTTCATTCTAACGTAGTCAAGAGCCTTAACTAACCAAACTAATCGGACCGAATCCATAAGTCACATGGTCAGATTAAGGAAGAGACTTGCACTTGGATCATAAAGACCAACAGTTTTTTCCTCATCGAGAGGCACAGCCGTTGATTCTTTTCCATAGAACAAAGACTATTCGGGATTTACTTCATCTGTCGTACCATAACAGAATTGTGTCTCATTTTAGGGATCCATCAATCCAGCCCAATCCCATGGGTTAGCCTAACCCCATCCAATCCTATGGGTTAGCCAACCGTCCATAGCCAACCGCCCAACCACTTTAGTAATAGGATCCATTTAGGAATTTGGTTATGTTTTGCCCCGGGTACCAGGAAAAAGAGTTCCCAGGCCCCCTAGCCGCAAGCAAAGTTTAAGATAGTCACACCACTTACACACCCAATATGAAATTGCCTTTTTCACAAACTTAGCCATCTTTAAAACAATCTTTTAATGAAACCATAGTATCACTAATCATAATCCTCCAAAATATCTAGCTTGAATTCTAATTTCTAATCACTCCATCGGTGTACCTATGGCATCATTGGCGACTAGAATGCTCACCACCCATTCACTCAAGGACCTTTTCAATAGTTCCTAGCTCATAGTACCCGGCAATATAATCACATAAGAAAATCCAGATGGACTCTCCATTGAAGAGCAGCAAGATCAACCAACAGATTCATATAAAAGAGCAATGGACTCATCCGTTGAGGACCAGCAAGGACAATCAACCAAATCCATGTTCGAGTTCAGAAAACAACTCTAATACCTTGTTCCATTTTCTTTCCTCGACGCATGTGTGGGTATCTTCGACGACCCAGAGTCCGAGCACTGTATGGTCAGCACCCTCTAGGCTCCTTACGTAGCGCTTCACTCATAGGCCACTTCCTTGGTCCCTCATCCATCATACCGGAAGCTCACCATTTAAATCGAACGGAGGGTGGTCAAGACCTTGGTTGACCTTGCTACGTGAGACGTCCTCCGTTGACTCTCCGTCAGCTATTGCAACTTCATCACTTAGGTCTCCACGACCTCATTCACTCACAAGATGGTCAAAATGCATTCTTGACATAAAACAATCACTTAAAAATAGGTCATAAATATAATTTCTAACGAACTCTCATCTTTTCACATTGTTCCACATCATTTCTCGTTATTCCACATTCTTCTACATCAATTCACATTGCTTTATCCACATCCAATCATATGTATTCCCATCATCCTTAATCCAGTCTCATCTACTCACATCATATTACATCTCATCACATCTCATCCATTCACATCTATCCATATCCATATCACATCACATCACATCTATTCACATTGCATCTCATCCATTCACATCACATCTATTTCACATCACATCTCATCCATTCACATCTATCTTGATTCACATCACATCACATATCATTCATTCACATCTATCCCGATTCACATCACATCCATTTCACATCACATTACATTTCATCCATTCACATCTATCTCGATTCACATCACATCACATCTCATTCATTTACATCTATCCTGATTCACATCACATCACATCACATCACATCCATTTCACATCTCATCCATTCACATCTATCTTGATTCACATCACATCACATCATGTCACGTCTCATTCATTCACATCTATCCCAATTCATATTACATCACATCACATCACATCCATTCACATCTATCTTGACTCACATCACATCACATCTCATTCATTCACATCTATCCCGATTCACATTACATCACATCACATCCATTTCACATCACATCACATCCATTCACATCTATCTCAATTCGCATCACATCTCATTCATTCACATTTATCCCGATTCACATCACATCACATCTCATCCATTCACATCACATCTCATCCATTCACCTCTTATCACATCGTATTCTCATCTTATCACATCCATTCACCTCTTATCACATTGTATTCTCATCTTATTCGCATCGTATTCACATCTATTCACATTTAGTAACGTTTTTTACTTTCGATACCGATGGGACTTTTTCTAAATCTCTACCAATTGCTTGGCCTGGTTAAAGGTACTTTTTTCTCGATGGATATTTTCATATTCTTTCTCGAATTTCTCAAATGAAATATATTCAATATTCTTCTTTTGAGTAAAAGATTCATGATATTTACAAAAATCAATTCTACCCATATTTCTTCCCAATAAAATTAATAATGCTCAAAATTCCACTTTTGATAAATACTCATAATTTGAATTATGCTAAAAACTCCTCTTTTTTCATTTAATTTCTTGGATCTCAAATATCATGCGAATTCCTCTTTTTGCATTTAATTGATTGAATTCCAAATGTCATGGAAATTCCTCTTTTATCATAAAATAAATTTATCTAAAATTTCTCTTTTTTTCAATAAAAATATCCATTATTTCAAATATGTCAAGAACTCCACTATTACCATTTAAATGATTGAATTCCAAATGTCATGGGAATTCCTCTTTTATCATTTAAAAATTTCTCATGCATAAAATAAATTTATCAAAAATTCCTCTTTAAATTTAAATAAAAATATCCATTAATTCAAATATGCCAAGAATTCCACTTTTACCATTTAAATGATTGAATTCCAAATGTCATGAGAATTCCTCTTTTATCATTTAAATTTTCTCATACATAAAATAAATTTATTTAAAATTTCTCTTTAAATAAAAAATTTCATTATTTTAATATATCAAAATTTCTCTTTTTCCATTTAATTACATGGATCTCCATTATCATGGGAATTTCTCTTTTTGCATAAAAATAAAATTACCAAAAATTTCTCTTTTCTTTAATTAATTAATTATGCATAAATACTAAAAAATAGTTTCCCATGAATTCGATGAAAATTATTCTTTTAGCATAGGATGTCCAATCCTAGAATATGGTAGGAAATCCTTTTTTCACATTATGCATAAAAATGAGCTATGTATTAATTTCTAAAAATATTACCATAGCTTTGCTTTGCTATTACTGATAATTTCTAATATTTCTAGAAAGAATAAGACTTTGTAATACAATTATGATAGAAGAACTATCTTTGAGCTTAAATCCAATCTATGGAATTAAATCATAAATTTATAATAATTTTATTAACATGAAAGCATAAAAAGCCATTTTCTTAACCTCTAGCTTAACAAGCTTAGAGATTGATTTTGAATTAAGAATTTATCAATGAGAAGCATTCATTTGCTTAAGAATTAGTCATAGGAATGACTATTCTTTTGGGGAGAGAGAGATATACATAAAAAGCATCCTAATTAAGCATAAAGATTAACTTTTTTGTGATTAATCATTAGAATTCTTATAGAAAGCTTGATTTGCATTGAGAACAATTAATTTGAAACTTCTCAAGCTTGAGAGGGGTTGAGAAGTGAAATCTTTTGAGAATATTAATGAAAACCATGAAATTACGTCTTACCTCTAGATTTGGCTTGCTTCTTTATCTTAGAAGGAAGCCACCAACCAATCAATTGGTTTAGTATGTTGAGAAGAAAGCTCCAAGAGTTGTTGAAGAGAGATGGAAGCTCCAAGTTCTCAAAAAGTAGAGGATTTTTAAGGGATAACAGAAAATATCATTATTTTAATATAATACTGGCATGGTATAGTTCATAGATGAGAATACAAAAGAATAAGGGTCTATTTATAGGTGAGGGAGGTCACTAACGGAGTCCAACTAAGTTTTAGAATTTTCCAGCTTTAGTTTGGCTGAATTTGGATAAGATTTGGACCAGTTTAGCTCCCATTTTGATCAGGTTTAATTCAAGAGAGATAAAAATATCACAATTTTTTTGAATTAAAAACCTTTCCACACATGTGAAAGAGGCGCCTACCTCAAAGCTCTCCCCCTCCTTACCAAGGTGTCAAAAATTCATCATTTCTTCAAAATATCTCATTTTTTTAGTAATATCTCTTAGTTTTTAACTAATAAACTTTGTACTCAGTCGACTCTTCATCTTATGTGAGCATTTACTCATTTTTGGGTATTTTCTTTTATTCTTTGGATTTATCTCATCCCAACACTTGGATGAATCCTATTGGCCCATAGGAACCTGAATTAGACCATAATCCAAAAATTTTTGAAAATCTAAACCCTTAGGCTAAGATCCCTTATATCCTTAGGCTAAGATCCCTTATATCCTTAGGCTAAGATCCTTATATCCTTTTAATTTTTAAAAATCTAGACCCTTAGGCTAAGATCCCTTATATCCTTTTAATTGATTCCTAATGCACATTGGAAAGTTCATTTTGAATTTCTTTTGTAGGGGAAACCATTTTAGACACTAGGAGGATTTTTATATCCAAAGATATCTCAATTTTGGATTACCTCTCTTTAGACATTTTCTCTCTCTAGGCCAAAATAGGGTAAAACAAGATCTTTCTCCTATTTCAGAGAGGGGAATAATTTCAAGAACAAAAGGGGAGGTTCTTACACCTTTACACCTCAAAAGTTGGAGGGAGGAATCTTACAAGTGTGGCAGATTAGAGTTGTTTTTAGAAATAGATGTGATAGTTATGCCAAAGCCATAAATTATGCAATTCGGTAGGAAGCCAAGTTTATGAAGAAGGGGGATGTTTTTTGTGAATAGGTTGATGCAATCAGGGATGTCAGGAGAAGTGATGAAGAAGAGGAAGTCACTAAGGAGGAAGATAGCATGGATTCCTACTCTGGTATAACATTTGACGATATGCAAGATACAATGGGAAGCTTTGGATCCACAACTTCTGGAGAGTCATCGTCCCAAAGTGGTACTGATATGGTGACTAGATGTGATTCAAAGAGTCTTGAAAAGGTGAGTGGTGTGTCTAAAGCTTTTCCTAGGGGTGAGAAAGAAGATGTGGATAGTGATAGATGCGTGGAAAGGAGGGATGCCAATATGGTATCTAGGTGTGACAATTAGTTTGTAGATGGATGCATGAGTGTTGAAGAGGAGTTTTGTAGCACTATTGTCTTGTTTGGTGAGAATGGGAATAAAAACAATAATGATGTGTCCAGGTTTGGAATGGGATATAGGACAGTGGTAGGGCCAGAGGAGCCTTATGTTGGTCTGAAAGAAGAAATGCCCATGGAGAAGAGAAGCGAGGTCATGTTGTCAGGTTATGCATCAGGGGTGGTACCCATGAGATCAATGAGAAAGATAGGGAGAAGCTGCATCTTGAGGCTAAATACATGATGGGTTTATCCACATGTTATGAGGAAGATGATACAAGTGTTCCAAGTGACCAAGACATAGCTGAGAAGTTGAACATAACTGAGAAGTTGGACATACTTATGGATGATGCTTGGGAGGCGTATATGGAGGACATGGTAAATTATATTTTCTCAAGATCACCAGTGCACATTGATTTTTGTGTGAAGGATAGACATGAAGAGCCTCTTAGTGTTATGCAAGTTGCTATGGACTTGGGCAACAATGTGGAGGCTCATGGACTACTTGGAGAGGAAATGTCATCTTATAGAGTCTCCCGAGATTACGAGCCATGCGTTTTCACAAGTTGATGTTTCTTATATGCATATGGACAATACTATGTGTGATGAAGAACAAGGGTAGAGTGTAGATGATGTGAATGAAGTTGACCTTGATGAGATTTTGGATGATGCTCTGATGGATGTTATATGTGTTGAAGAGAATGCTAAGCGAGTCTATGCTTCTTCAATATGCTAGGATGATGATCGTAATGATGCTCATGAAGCGTCGGGTCTTGTTAAGACACAACAAGGTATATGTGTGGGATCTTATATCCATGAATATGAGCCAGAGGTTGATGAAGAACTGATGGATATTCTGGATGATCCAATGAAGGGGTTTGTGAGCCCTGATTCTTACACCATTGGCTTGGAGAGTGCTGAGAATATAGTAATGGAAGGTGTACCTCAAGAGCTTATGGAGACTGATACACTAGATAATCTTGTTTTTGACTTCTTAGAGGATATTTGGGAAGATATTGATCATACGTTGGATGCTTCTATGGACCTCTATGACATGCCAGATCAAAATGTTTTGGGGCAAGGTGACTCTATAGGATTTTATAAGTGCCCCATGTCCATTTACCAATTATGGATGGTGTTTTGGATTGGCAACACAATTTGGAAGATGGTTTTTTGGATGGTGTACCGCACAACCTAATGCCTTCAATGATATGGTTTGATGGAGAAAACTAGGTTCACTTGCATGCTCTAGAGGATCAGGAGAACCTATTTGCTAGAAATGAGGTGTATGGGCCATTTTGATCTAGGAGGGGTGGAGAATGTGGTAGAGTTGTAGGACTTGAACCCTTATTTTATGTTTGATCCAGTTGGAGGGTCACTCTGAAAGCAACTGATGATACTGAAGCAGATGATGGTTGGAGTTGACTAAGAATAAGCACTAGGTAGGTACAAAACCTGAGAATAAGGGTTGTTGCATGTCCACCCGCTACCAAAAAACTAGTTATCAAACTGATGTATGTGTAGGGTTGTGATGGTTTTGTGTAAGAAAGAAGAACACTATGGAGAGAAAGATAGGGAAGAAAATTGAGAAGAAGGGAGATAAGAGCATTGGGTGATAGCATAGTTGAGAAGATAGTTGAGAGAGACAAGGGGCCTTGTTTTTTTTTTGTAGTAGCATCTCTGAGGAAGCTGGTGGGGATTTGTTTTGTTTGGGAGATGAAGCGGGATTGGATTGAGAAATCTTGGTTTTAGCCAGAGAAAAGGATGCAAGGGAGATAGAGGGTTTTGTAGGAGGTTGGTGCACTGGGACCTTTGAAGCTGCATCTCTATTAGAACTTGGCCCATCCCAAGGCTTTGCTTAGTTGTTATCTGCACAGTGTTTGATGGTGCCTGCATCAAAGATATTTGTTCTTGTGGGAATTGAAGGGGAAAGACTGTGATTAGTTTTGCTAGGATTCTCTTGCTCTCTTTCTCTATTGTTTGAACCCAGGTCTCAGGGTTGTTGATACACTTTTCTCTACTATTGTTGTCTAATTTAATAGTGTTGAGAGAATATATGTGTAAGTGAGGTTCTAAGGTCTAGTGGGTCAGGTCTAGGTCAAAAAGCTTAGATTTTGAGTTAGCAGGGTCTAACAAAGTCAGTTGTGGGTTGGGTTGAGTCAGCTAGTGTTGTGAAAGAGTGGATTTGGTCTTGTTTAAATCCTATGAACTCTGGGCTAACGATCTAAACAGAGGTCGAAGTAAGTCTGATAAATTGGGAATTGGATGTTCTATTTCAACTGAGGACTTTGTTAGGTCAGAAAAGTGTCACCTAGGATCAGTTAAGGCCCAGTAGGAGTCAGTTCAGGGTGTACAAAAGTAGATCTGGACTCTTTGAGTTGAAGGAAAGAGTTTGTAGGGTTTTTTTTACTCTCAGATTTCCAGTCAATCAGTAGAGTCAGTAGAATTTAGTTGAAGCCTGAAAGCAAATCCTACCAGTTGTGTGAGTGTGAGGAGTTGGGTCTTTGGTGTCTTAAGGTTTTCTGAGAGTGTAGAGGTGTCAGTGGAAACTAGGGTGAAGAGGCCTAAGTCAAAATTGAGTTAGTTGAATCAGTCGTCAGCAGCTAGGCTAAACTTTAATCAGCGAGTCAGCGGAGGTGTGCTGATAGGTTCAATAAAGCCCCAAGGGAAGTACTTTGAAGTTATTCGGGTTTGGAGGACATCTTGAAAAGCCTTCCGCATGCAATTTTTACTGGAGTTAGTAGCCAAAACCTGAGGCAAAATATAGTCAGCATAGGTCAGTTGGTTTCAACAGAAGGAGTTTTTGGTCTCAGCTAAGGTCAGATGAAGACTTGTAAGTGAAGATCAAAGTTGTTGAAGGTTACCTGGGAGGATCTTTGAAGTAGTCAGATGGGTTAGTTTAAAGAGCTTGGAGAGTGCTCAAGTATCCACTTGTGTCAGCTAAAGATCATGAGACATTAGCTGAGTGGACTAGTACCTGTTGCCATATACATAGGCAGTGATGTGTGTGAACACACTTAGGACCGCCGGGGCACTTTTTCCCTCTTTAAGAGGTTTTTTCCCCCGGCTTGTATATACGCCCATCCTTCTAGGGCTAACTTATCTTTTGTACATTGACACAATCTAATACACTTTGTGTTGTGTGCATTCTTGCTTCTTCTTCTCCAAGCTTTGTGTGCTTTCCTGCAACCCTAATTCCAATAATTGGTATCAGAGCAGGCATCGGCTCCCAGGGCTACGCCGCCAGCACCCTCCGACTCACGTTCTCCGATTGAGGTGAGTTTTCACGAGCGCTTGCAGGTCCCTATACTCAGCAAATCAACCCGTAGGGCTTTGCGTTCTCAGAAATTGCATCTGAGGTCGTTTCGGGCTCCGTTTTTGAATTTCAAGTTCTGCACAGGTGTTTTCGTCATTTTCTGCAGAAATTTCGACAGTGCGGTTTTTTGCAAAACAGACATACGTACTCCATTGTGGATAATGTAAGATTCCTCCCCCAACCCCCTTTTTGATGTCTAGTATCTTCCCCCGTAATCAATCCCTCTTCAGAAATATAAAGACCTTGTTTCTAACTGTTTTAACCTAGAGAGAGAAAATATTCTAGAGAGAGAATATTCAGATTATGAATATTTTTGGATAGAAAAATAACTCATCTTATTAAAATAAGTTCCCCTGAAACAGAAATTCAAAAAAGAAATTTCCAATGTGCAATTGGAATTAATTGGAAATAGGTATAAAGAACCTTAGTCTAAGGGCCTAGATTTTCAGAAATCTTTAGACTATGGTCCAATTAAGGTTTCTATGGGCCAATAGCATCAATCCATGTGTAGGGAGGAGATAAATCCAAATTGTAAAAGAAGATACCCAAAAATGAGTAAATGCTCACATAAGATGAAGAGTTGAAAATGTACAAGGTTTATTAGTAAATAAACTCATATGTAAGGAAGAGGAGTTCTTTAAAGGAGGTGCATATTTCACATAAGATGAAGAGTTGAAAATGTACAAGGTTTATTAGTAAATAAACACATATGTAAGGAAGGGGAGTTCTTTAAAGGAGGTGCATATTTCACATAAGATGAAGAGTTGAAAATGTACAAGGCTTATTAGTAAAAAAACTATGACACATATGTAAGGAAGAGGAGTTCTTTAAAGGAGGTGCATATTTCACATAAGATGAAGAGTTGAAAATGTACAAGGTTTATTAGTAAAAAACTATGAGCAATACAATTTTGACACATATGTAAGGAAGGGGAATTCTTTAAAGGAGGTGCATATTTCACATGCTTGAATGAGTTTTAAACTCATAAAAATTGAGATATTTCATCTCTCCTCTCTCCTCATTCAAGTCTAGTTCCAGAAAGTTAGCTTAACTGACCTAAAAATGGTCAAAAAGTGACCAAACTGACTTAGAAAATTCTAGAATCAGTTTGTTTGGTTAGGAGCTCAAATTTTCCTATAAATAGGAGACTCCCCTTGTTGAAAAAAAACATAGTCTCTTATGCTTTGTTACTCTACTCCACCTAAGCCAAAATATATAGTCTCTTATGCTTTGTTACTCTACTCCACCTAAGCCAAAATATATAGTCTCTTATGCTTTGTTACTCTACTACAAAATATATAGTCTCTTATACTTTGTTACTCTACTCCACCTAAGCCAAAATATATAGTCTCTTATGCTTTGTTACTCTACTCCACCTAAGCCAAAATATATAGTCTCTTATGCTTTGTTACTCTACTCCACCTAAGCCAAAATATATAGTCTCTTATGCTTTGTTACTCTACTCCACCAAAGCTAAAATATATAGTGTCTTATGCCTTGTTACTCTACTCTACCTAAGCCAAGAACTGTGAATTCTTTAATAATTCACTAGTTTTTGATACCTCTCTCTTTCTTCAATCTCCATTGGTGGCTCCATCAACATACTAAACCAATTGATTGGTTGGGGGCCTCTACCGTGAATAAAGAATCAAGCAAATCATAAGGTAAGTATATTGAATTTCGATCTTTTCTATGATTTCTCAATGATTCTCTCTTCTCAACCCCTCTCAAGCTTGAGAAGTTTAATTGGTATGGTTTTTTTTAAATGCTAATGAAGTTAATTGGTGAATAGTAGTGAAGAGTTACATAATTTAATAAATGCTATAGAAGTTAATTTCCACTTATATTTAAATTCTAATGGTTTTTATAATTTCTCTCTCTCACTCAAGAAATGGTCATACTCATGACCCATTCTCAATCCAAACGAAGCTTTTCATAAAGCTTTTCCTTAATCCAAGATTAAGCTATTCTTGAGGCCAAATTAATGGCTTTTTGCTATGCTTTTAGTTTATGCACATTGATGATTCAATCCATTATGGATTGATGATCCAATTAGAGACCATTCTAATTGTTTTCTTAATGATCCAATTAGAGACCATTATGGATTGATGATCCAATTAGAGACCATTCTAATTGTTTTCTTAATGATCCAATTAGAGACCATTATGGATTGATGATCCAATTAGAGACCATTCTAATTATTTCTTTAATAAAGAGCTTTATCCCTTAGAAAAAAATTGAGATTTATCAGTCATAGTAGCGGAGCTATGGCAAAATTTTTATAGAAATTACGCATAAAATAAATTCATTCAAAGCATAAAAAGAGGACTTTCTACCATATTCTAGGAACTATCATCCTAGATTAATTAAAAGAATTTTATCATGCATGGAGATGTGGATGTTTGCATGTAGATGTAGATGTATAGATGTAGATGTGGATATGGAGGTGGATGGATGCATGTAGATGTAGATGTATAGATGTAGATGTGAATAGAGATGTGGATGTATGCATGTAGATGTAGATGTATAGATGTGGATGTGGATGTATACATGTAGATGTAGATGTATAGATACGGATGTGGATGTGGAGGTGGATGTATACATGTAGATGTAGATGTATAGATGTAGATGTGGATGTGGAGGTAGATGGATGCATGTAGATGTAGATGTATAGATGTAGATGGGAATGGAGATATGGATGTATGCATGTAGATGTAGATGTATAGATGTAGATGTGGATATGGAGGTGGATGGATGCATGTAGATGTAGATGTATAGATGTAGATGTGAATAGAGATGTGGATGTATGCATGTAGATGTAGATGTATAGATGTGGATGTGGATGTATACATGTAGATGTAGATGTATAGATACGGATGTGGATGTGGAGGTGGATGTATACATGTAGATGTAGATGTATAGATGTAGATGTGGATGTGGAGGTAGATGGATGCATGTAGATGTAGATGTATAGATATAGATGGGAATGGAGATATGGATGTATGCATGTAGATGTAGATGTATAGATGTAGATGTGGATGTGGAGGTGGATGAATGCATGTAGATGTAGATGTATAGATGTAGATGTGAATGGAGATGTGGATGTATACATGTAGATGTAGATGTATGGAGGTATGCATAGAGATGTAGATGTATGCATGTAGATGTGAATGTACGCATATAGATGTGGATGTATGGATGTGAATATACGATATGCGATGTGAGGGAATCTGAAGTGATGAGATAGAAATGATGTGATGGGATGAGTATACATATAAATGGAATATGGAATAAGTAATGTAGATTGATAAAGGATAATGTGGAAAAATGAAAGTTAAAATAGAAATTGTGTTGTAAACTGTTTGTAAATACTGTTTGTAAATGCTGTTTGTAAATGATTGTTTTATGTCAAGAATGCTGGGGGGAGCATTTTGACCGTCTTGTGATTAAAGTCGTGATGGTAAAGTTGCAACTGCTGACGGGGAGTCAATGAAGGACGTCTCGCGTAGCAAGGTCGGCCGAGGTCTTGACCAGCCTCGGTGCGATTAAAATGGTGAGCTTCCGGTACGGTGGATGAGGGGCCAAGGAAGCGGCCTATGCGTGAAGCGCTAGGTTACCTGCGAAGGATCCTAGAGGGTGCTGACCATACGGTGCTCGGGCTCTGGGTTGCCTAGGATACCCACGCGTGCGTCGAGGAAGATATTGGAACAGAGTTGGAGTTGTTTTCTGAAATCGAGCATGGATCTGGTTGATTGACCTTGCTGGTCTTCAATGGATGAGTCCATGGCTCCTTATATGGATCTGTTGGTTGATCTTGCTGATCTTCAACGAGAGTCCATCTTGTTAAGTGATTATATTGCCAAGTATTATGGGCTAGGAACTATCGAAACGGCTCCTGAGCGTTCTAGTTACCAATGATGCCATAGATACTCTGATGAAGGAATGATGGAAAATTAAGAATCAATTGGATAAATTGGAAGATGGTGATCAATGATACTATGGTTTTATTAAAGGATTGTTTTAAACTGGTTGAATCTGGTTGGAAAAAAGGCAATTTCATATTGGGTGTGTGAGTGGTGTGACTAGTTTTATTTTGCATGAACATCCGGCTAGGGGGCCTTGGAACTCTTTTCCTTGGTACCCGGGACAAAACCTAACCAAATTTTTAATTGGATCCCATCACTACAGTGGTTGGGCGGTTGGCTAACCCATGGGATTGGATGGGGTTAGGCTGGACTGATGGATCCGTAAACCGAGACTCAAACTTTTGTTTTTACGATAGGAAAAAATAAATAAATAAATCCCGGACAGTAACTGTTCTATGGATAGGAATCAACGGCTGTGCCTCTTGAATGGGGAAAAAAGCGTTGATCCCAATGATCCAAGTGCAAGTTTCTTCCTTGAACTGACTAAGTATCTTATAGATGTAATCGGACCATCTCGATCAGAAATGATCTTGACTACGTTAGAGTAAAAGTTATCCTGGTGGAATCGCCCGTGCTTTCCGGTAAAGGAAGTTTTTCCGGGTTCGGTTTTGGAACAACCGACGGATTAGTCTCTTATCCGGATATCCGTGGGCGAGGCCCCGAGTGTGGGACCCTGTCCCACGCGAGAAGCGCTACTTCCGCTGCCAGTACCCCGAATCCGTTGCTCGGTGGGAACAGGGATCTTACAGTTGGTATCAGAGCGTTTGGTTAATAAAGATCAACTGAGAAGACAAATATGTCAAAAATTTATCAAGAAACACAAAAAGGTTATAATTGTGTGATATAATTCATACAATTTGATATTCTAACTGAAATTCATAATTTGGTAATTGGTTCTCCAGATAGAAGTACCGCGATTATATAGAATCCCTGACTTGCTTGAGGCGTAGACATGATATTATTTACCTTATAATTCCAAGGGCCGTGACTACGCGTATATACCGAGAGTATACTGCAGCTCTTTACTGACAGTATATACGAGTAAATCTAAGACTTGAAATTATAAGCGTTAATGCTATCTAGATGATGATTTCGAATGTGATTGATATGATTTTTAATTCTGTTTGAGAATGAATGAATTGATTTGGATTCTGATTGAAATTCTGATTGAAAAATGTTGATTTTTAAAAATTAGTTGAAATATAATGAAACCACAATGAGGGGGAATGGGACGAGTCCTTGTGATGATATTCATAACTAGAATGATGATGACGAATTCAGCAAATCACTATGAGATTAGTGGGTTGTGCTGTCAGATTGCTACTGTTAATACTTGACCGGTAGATCAAGTTAAGGGATGTCAAATTGAGAACTTGCTTAACTGAAATTTCCGTTGGAGGAATGTTCCGAAGGAAACTTTTCGGTCTAATGGACCTTATCATGTTAAAGATATGAATGATATGATCTGAATGAATTGTTATTTAATGATGAGTTCTATATAAGGGATAATTATCCCAGTGTTCTGTTGGGTTGACCAGAATATAAGGAACCCCAGAATAAAATTGGATCTTAAGAATAAGAGCTGTCCTCTACCTTGCGAGATGAGGACATCTCGCACTTTTTAAGTGGGGTAGGATGTAAGATTCCTCCCCAGCCTTCGAGGTATATAGGAGTAAGAATCTCCCTTTCGGATCTTATAATTATTCCCTCTCTAAAATAAAAGAAAGTTTCTGTTTAAAAAAGGAATACCCTTTTCCTAAAATACTTCTCAGGAGTCACGCCTATTTTAAGGATTTAGAACAATGAGTTTAGAAGTGAGAATCGGTGTTTTGGATACCAAGGTTTTGGTTTTCATTCGAGTATGACCCAAAAGAAGTTCTTTATCTCTTGGGGAGTATAAGAAGTTATCCCCAGATATTGTGATCCTTATATCTGAATTCAATGAAAGTAGGTGACTTAGCCTACAAATTTCTTTTATCTCCTCATCTCAAAATTCTTAATGCCTTCTATAGAGAAATGTGTCAAACACAAATCATGGAAAGACGGTAAAACTTCAGTGGCAAGTTACCGTTGGCTTCTAGGTTACGCTAGCTCCTTCCTTTATATAAGTCGTAACTTTTACTTGTCGCTCACAGTAATCTTACTCCCATCAATCTCCTTTCTTTTTTAATCTCCTTCATGGCTTGGCAACAGGAATTAGTTTTATCCCTGATGATTTCTCACCTTCAAGACGCAAGAGAGTCTGTGAAGAAAGACTTTATAGAACAGTATGAGCGCTCACTTTTTCCTCACCTAGGAACTTCTGTAGCGCAGACCAAATGGCGGACCTATCAAAACATAACTAGGGTAACACCCTGGGGTCAGCAACACTTTCGTAACAATGTCCGCTTGGCCATGGTTATTGAAGCTTTGGGTTTGGGTCCCCGATACTACTGTGTCATGAGATCAAGGCATCTTGGGTTTTCTGAGCGGGTCTTTTTACTGGCATGTTTTCTTCCTCATGAGAAGATATGCCTTTACCCCGTTTTTGGCTTGCCTCTCAGAGGTCCTTTTGTTAGATCACCTCATACCACTGAGATAGGTGCGGCAATAACCAGCAGAATCATTCCCATAGATGAGTTACCCTATACTTGTGCAGCTTGTGAGGACTGCTTTTGTGACCATATGATGGATGGGCTTATGGAAGTGTAAAGAGTTCTTCTATCTTTACTGTATAAGTTCCGTGAATGAGTAAAGTTTAAATCTTGTTCTTATTTTGAATCTTGCTCTCTTTAAGACTTTTCTTGGTGGTTAATCTTGATTAAAAATTTTCTCTAAGTCTCATATTCGTGCATCTTGCGAAATTATCCCAAGTTGCGAGATGAGGACATCTCGCGTTTTTTAAGTGGGGTAGAATGTAAGATTCCTCCCCCAACCCCCTTTTTGATGTCTAGTATCTTCCCCCGTAATCAATCCCTCTTCAGAAATATAAAGACCTTGTTTCTAACTGTTTTAACCTAGAGAGAGAAAATATTCTAGAGAGAGAATATTCAGATTATGAATATTTTTGGATAGAAAAATAACTCATCTTATTAAAATAAGTTCCCCTGAAACAGAAATTCAAAAAAGAAATTTCCAATGTGCAATTGGAATTAATTGGAAATAGGTATAAAGAACCTTAGTCTAAGGGCCTAGATTTTCAGAAATCTTTAGACTATGGTCCAATTAAGGTTTCTATGGGCCAATAGCATCAATCCATGTGTAGGGAGGAGATAAATCCAAATTGTAAAAGAAGATACCCAAAAATGAGTAAATGCTCACATAAGATGAAGAGTTGAAAATGTACAAGGTTTATTAGTAAATAAACTCATATGTAAGGAAGAGGAGTTCTTTAAAGGAGGTGCATATTTCACATAAGATGAAGAGTTGAAAATGTACAAGGTTTATTAGTAAATAAACACATATGTAAGGAAGGGGAGTTCTTTAAAGGAGGTGCATATTTCACATAAGATGAAGAGTTGAAAATGTACAAGGCTTATTAGTAAAAAAACTATGACACATATGTAAGGAAGAGGAGTTCTTTAAAGGAGGTGCATATTTCACATAAGATGAAGAGTTGAAAATGTACAAGGTTTATTAGTAAAAAACTATGAGCAATACAATTTTGACACATATGTAAGGAAGGGGAATTCTTTAAAGGAGGTGCATATTTCACATGCTTGAATGAGTTTTAAACTCATAAAAATTGAGATATTTCATCTCTCCTCTCTCCTCATTCAAGTCTAGTTCCAGAAAGTTAGCTTAACTGACCTAAAAATGGTCAAAAAGTGACCAAACTGACTTAGAAAATTCTAGAATCAGTTTGTTTGGTTAGGAGCTCAAATTTTCCTATAAATAGGAGCCTCCCCTTGTTGAAAAAAAACATAGTCTCTTATGCTTTGTTACTCTACTCCACCTAAGCCAAAATATATAGTCTCTTATGCTTTGTTACTCTACTCCACCTAAGCCAAAATATATAGTCTCTTATGCTTTGTTACTCTACTACAAAATATATAGTCTCTTATACTTTGTTACTCTACTCCACCTAAGCCAAAATATATAGTCTCTTATGCTTTGTTACTCTACTCCACCTAAGCCAAAATATATAGTCTCTTATGCTTTGTTACTCTACTCCACCTAAGCCAAAATATATAGTCTCTTATGCTTTGTTACTCTACTCCACCTAAGCCAAAATATATAGTCTCTTATGCTTTGTTACTCTACTCCACCTAAGCCAAAATATATAGTGTCTTATGCCTTGTTACTCTACTCTACCTAAGCCAAGAACTGTGAATTCTTTAATAATTCACTAGTTTTTGATACCTCTCTCTTTCTTCAATCTCCATTGGTGGCTCCATCAACATACTAAACCAATTGATTGGTTGGGGGCCTCTACCGTGAATAAAGAATCAAGCAAATCATAAGGTAAGTATATTGAATTTCGATCTTTTCTATGATTTCTCAATGATTCTCTCTTCTCAACCCCTCTCAAGCTTGAGAAGTTTAATTGGTATGGTTTTTTTTAAATGCTAATGAAGTTAATTGGTGAATAGTAGTGAAGAGTTACATAATTTAATAAATGCTATAGAAGTTAATTTCCACTTATATTTAAATTCTAATGGTTTTTATAATTTCTCTCTCTCACTCAAGAAATGGTCATACTCATGACCCATTCTCAATCCAAATGAAGCTTTTCATAAAGCTTTTCCTTAATCCAAGATTAAGCTATTCTTGAGGCCAAATTAATGGCTTTTTGCTATGCTTTTAGTTTATGCACATTGATGATTCAATCCATTATGGATTGATGATCCAATTAGAGACCATTCTAATTGTTTTCTTAATGATCCAATTAGAGACCATTATGGATTGATGATCCAATTAGAGACCATTCTAATTGTTTTCTTAATGATCCAATTAGAGACCATTATGGATTGATGATCCAATTAGAGACCATTCTAATTATTTCTTTAATAAAGAGCTTTATCCCTTAGAAAAAAATTGAGATTTATCAGTCATAGTAGCGGAGCTATGGCAAAATTTTTATAGAAATTACGCATAAAATAAATTCATTCAAAGCATAAAAAGAGGACTTTCTACCATATTCTAGGAACTATCATCCTAGATTAATTAAAAGAATTTTATCATGCATGGAGATGTGGATGTTTGCATGTAGATGTAGATGTATAGATGTAGATGTGGATATGGAGGTGGATGGATGCATGTAGATGTAGATGTATAGATGTAGATGTGAATAGAGATGTGGATGTATACATGTAGATGTAGATGTATAGATGTGGATGTGGATGTATACATGTAGATGTAGATGTATAGATACGGATGTGGATGTGGAGGTGGATGTATACATGTAGATATAGATGTATAGATGTAGATGTGGATGTGGAGGTAGATGGATGCATGTAGATGTAGATGTATAGATGTAGATGGGAATGGAGATATGGATGTATGCATGTAGATGTAGATGTATAGATGTAGATGTGGATATGGAGGTGGATGGATGCATGTAGATGTAGATGTATAGATGTAGATGTGAATAGAGATGTGGATGTATGCATGTAGATGTAGATGTATAGATGTGGATGTGGATGTATACATGTAGATGTAGATGTATAGATACGGATGTGGATGTGGAGGTGGATGTATACATGTAGATGTAGATGTATAGATGTAGATGTGGATGTGGAGGTAGATGGATGCATGTAGATGTAGATGTATAGATATAGATGGGAATGGAGATATGGATGTATGCATGTAGATGTAGATGTATAGATGTAGATGTGGATGTGGAGGTGGATGGATGCATGTAGATGTAGATGTATAGATGTAGATGTGAATGGAGATGTGGATGTATACATGTAGATGTAGATGTATGGAGGTATGCATAGAGATGTAGATGTATGCATGTAGATGTGAATGTACGCATATAGATGTGGATGTATGGATGTGAATATACGATATGCGATGTGAGGGAATCTGAAGTGATGAGATAGAAATGATGTGATGGGATGAGTATACATATAAATGGAATATGGAATAAGTAATGTAGATTGATAAAGGATAATGTGGAAAAATGAAAGTTAAAATAGAAATTGTGTTGTAAACTGTTGTAAAATACTGTTTGTAAATACTGTTTGTAAATGCTGTTTGTAAATGATTGTTTTATGTCAAGAATGCTGGGGGGAGCATTTTGACCGTCTTGTGATTAAAGTCGTGATGGTAAAGTTGCAACTGCTGACGGGGAGTCAATGAAGGACGTCTCGCGTAGCAAGGTCGGCCGAGGTCTTGACCAGCCTCGGTGCGATTAAAATGGTGAGCTTCCGGTACGGTGGATGAGGGGCCAAGGAAGCGGCCTATGCGTGAAGCGCTAGGTTACCTGCGAAGGATCCTAGAGGGTGCTGACCATACGGTGCTCGGGCTCTGGGTTGCCTAGGATACCCACGCGTGCGTCGAGGAAGATATTGGAACAGAGTTGGAGTTGTTTTCTGAAATCGAGCATGGATCTGGTTGATTGACCTTGCTGGTCTTCAATGGATGAGTCCATGGCTCCTTATATGGATCTGTTGGTTGATCTTGCTGATCTTCAACGAGAGTCCATCTTGTTAAGTGATTATATTGCCAAGTATTATGGGCTAGGAACTATCGAAACGGCTCCTGAGCGTTCTAGTTACCAATGATGCCATAGATACTCTGATGAAGGAATGATGGAAAATTAAGAATCAATTGGATAAATTGGAAGATGGTGATCAATGATACTATGGTTTTATTAAAGGATTGTTTTAAACTGGTTGAATCTGGTTGGAAAAAAGGCAATTTCATATTGGGTGTGTGAGTGGTGTGACTAGTTTTATTTTGCATGAACATCCGGCTAGGGGGCCTTGGAACTCTTTTCCTTGGTACCCGGGACAAAACCTAACCAAATTTTTAATTGGATCCCATCACTACAGTGGTTGGGCGGTTGGCTAACCCATGGGATTGGATGGGGTTAGGCTGGACTGATGGATCCGTAAACCGAGACTCAAACTTTTGTTTTTACGATAGGAAAAAATAAATAAATAAATCCCGGACAGTAACTGTTCTATGGATAGGAATCAACGGCTGTGCCTCTTGAATGGGGAAAAAAGCGTTGATCCCAATGATCCAAGTGCAAGTTTCTTCCTTGAACTGACTAAGTATCTTATAGATGTAATCGGACCATCTCGATCAGAAATGATCTTGACTACGTTAGAGTAAAAGTTATCCTGGTGGAATCGCCCGTGCTTTCCGGTAAAGGAAGTTTTTCCGGGTTCGGTTTTGGAACAACCGACGGATTAGTCTCTTATCCGGATATCCGTGGGCGAGGCCCCGAGTGTGGGACCCTGTCCCACGCGAGAAGCGCTACTTCCGCTACCAGTACCCCGAATCCGTTGCTCGGTGGGAACAGGGATCTTACAGTGGACCATGCTACATAGCACGAGTTGTTTTCTGTTCAGTCTTTGCTTCATTACAGGTAGCTTTTGCATCAGTTTCAGTCAGTGGCCATGGCTGATAACAGCAATGATGTATTTCGCATGTTGTCTGCTGAAGACAAACTGGGATGGAGACAGCAACTACCCACTTTGGGCATACATGATGCAGCATGTTTTGGTTGCAAAAGGAGTGTGGAATATTGTGCAGGGTACGGATGTACGTCCAGGTTCTGTGGATGTAGGATCTGTTGAGGATGTTGCAGGTTCTAGCAGCTCTACTGTTGCTGCTATTTTACCCACTGCTGAACAAGCTCGTTGGGATGGTAAAGATGCGCAGGCTCATGCCTTGATTGCACTTTCTGTCAAACGGAACATCACCCCACGTATTCGTTCAGCTAAAACAGCAAAACAGGCTTGGGATATTCTAGTTGGTTTGTATGCAGGTCGTAACGAGGCAAAAATCGCTTACCTGCGTAAAGAGCTAGAATTGAAGATTATGCAGGAAGATGATGACATGAATGTTTTTCTTGCTGAGATTAAAGATCTCAAAGAACAGTTGATTTTTGCAGGTGAGATTATTCCTGATCATTCTCTTGTGCAGACTGTTCTTGATGCTTTACTTGAGACATATCAGACTTTTGCTTCCACGTGGAGACTTCTTAATGAGGACAGACCTGATGCTGTCAAGTATG
The DNA here is from genome assembly GCF_041138505.1 of Cibotium barometz. Classification (NCBI taxonomy): domain Eukaryota; kingdom Viridiplantae; phylum Streptophyta; class Polypodiopsida; order Cyatheales; family Cibotiaceae; genus Cibotium; species Cibotium barometz. The sequence goes on from NC_141059.1 coordinate 37,639,688, forward strand.
ATACTTTAGTCAACAAGCTCTTGCAAGAAGCGCAGTCCAGGCAAAACAGGGCCAGGCAGCGTGCAGTTGATCAAGCATTTATGGCTGCCCAGCAGCAGAGAAGAAGTGGTAAGGCAGCCCCTTCCACTGTTTCTTCTCCTATTAGTAGGTCTGCAACTTCTTCTACTTCCACAGGTAGCAACAATAAGTCTGAGAAGGCTCTTGATAAAGGCAAGAAAAAGACCAGGTGCAACTATTGTAAGGCAAATGATCATGTCATTAAGAATTGCCCTAAGCTAAAGGCTAAAGAGGCAAAGAAGAAAGAGTCAAATGCAGCCACAATAGCGGATGCTTCTACAAATGCAGATTCTGCAAATGTTGTGCAGGATACAGAATGGGCGTTTAGCGTGTATTGCCAGTATGACCCATCTGTACATGATGCATGTTTGGCAGTTTCTGTTGACTCTCATGTTTGGTATTTTGACAGTGGTGCTACAAAGCACATTACCTCGCATCGTGATATGTTCACTTCTCTTGAGGCTGTCCCTAATGGGAATACTGTCACATGTGCCAATAATGCTTCTTACCCAGTGAAGGGCGTTGGTAAAATTATGCTTACTGCTGCAAATGGCAGCGCTTTCACACTTTCAGATGCTTTGTATGTGCCAGGGATAAAGAAGAATCTATTGTCTGTCTCTGCGCTTGCTAGACTTGGACTTGTAGTCAAATTTGTGGATGACAGATGTACTGTTCATGATTTGACTTCTGGTGATACGATTATTCTATCTGGCACCTTGTTTCGTGGGCTGTATAGGCTCAATTCTTATGACAAGTGTGTGGAAGATTCAGCAAATGCAGTTTCTGATGAAAAGGCAGTTTCAGATGCAAAACTATGGCATGCTCGTTTTGGTCATCTGAACTTTGCTAGTTTGCTGCGTTTACAGAAATTTGATATGGTTGCTTCATTGCCCCCTCTTGAGGCACCATTGAAACATGTTTGTGAAGGCTTTATTTTGGGCAAAATGCAGCGTTCTGCGTTTCCAAAGGATGGTTCTGTGCGGGCCACTCTCGCAAATTGCAACTTGTACATAGTGATGTATGTGGGCCTATGCAAACTCCGTCATTTGGTAAACACTTGTACTTCGTGACTTTCATTGATGATTACTCAAGGCATGCATGGGTATATCCACTGAAGGCAAAGTCCGAAGTGTTATTGTGCTTCAAATAGTTTTTTCTTATGGTTGAAAATGTATCCAATTGTACTGTGGGCACCCTCCGTACTGATCGAGGGGGGGAGTACATGTCTAAAGAGTTTGATGCATTTCTGGCTAGTCGTGGGATAAAACACCAATGTACAGTGCCGTATACCCCTCAGCAAAATGGTGTTGCTGAGAGGAAGAACAGGTCACTTATGGAGATGGCACGATGTATGGTCAAGAGCCAAGCTTTGCCACATGCGTTTTGGCTTGAGGCTGTCATGTGTGCTGCATATGTACTCAACAGGCCTTGCAGTCTATTACTCCATACGAAGCTTGGCATGGCAGGAAGCCTTCTATTGGTCACTTGCGTGTCTTTGGTTGCTTGGCCTATGCTTTAGTGCCTATGCAACAACGCAGAAAATTGAATGATAAGGCTGTCAAATGCATTTTTGTTGGTTACAGTGCTGAGAGCAAGGGTTACAGATTGTATCATCCGAAGTCAAAGCGTATCTGAATTAGTTGAGATGTTGTTTTTGTGGAAGATGCTGTGCAGCCTTTGTTATCATGTACCAAAGAGACAGGTGTGAGCTCACGGGATGTATTTAATACATTGTTGCCTCTATTTACAGGTGGGAATTCAAATGTAAGTCCTAATGAGGCAAATATTCAGCCTATGCAGATTTCAAACGACATCATAGATCAGCCTATTTGTGATGCAGATATACAGGATATAATTCATGAGGATAGGGCTGAAAATGAGCAGGCTAGAAATATGCCGAAATGGCTGGTGCAAACCTTGCGTGATAGTAAAATTGATGCACCTATCTCTAGTCGTACTCGTTCAGGTTTTCAGCATGCCTCTTATGCATCAGATTGTTATGCTTTGGCTGTGTCTAGTATGTGTGAAGAGGAAGAACCTCTTTCATTTGATGAGGCACAAAATTCAGAAAATTGGTTGGCTGCAATGCAAAGTGAATATGATGCTATAATGAAGAATGGTACATGGTCTTTGTGTGATTTGCCTATTGGTAAAAAGGCCATTGGATGTAAGTGGGTTTTTAAGTTAAAACGAAAGCCAGATGGTAGTGTTGATCGCTATAAGGCTAGACTTGTTGCAAAGGGTTATGCTCAAGAAAAGGGCATTGATTTTGATGAGACCTTTGCTCCCACTTGTCGTATGACTACCATTCGTAGCATTTGTGCATTGGCAGCTCATAATGGTTGGAATGTACATCAGTTGGACATAAAGACTGCGTTCTTGAATGGAGATTTGCATGAGGAAGTGTATGTATCGCAGCCTCGTGGTTTTGTTCAAAGAGGGCAGGAAAACAAAGTGTGCAGGTTGAAAAAGGCTTTATATGGTTTAAAGCAAGCTCCACGAGCTTGGTATGAAAAGATACATGCATATTTGACTGCACATGGGTTTCAGAATAGTCCAACAGAAAGCACTTTGTATGTTAAACGTGTGGATGGTGTACATCTAATCATTGCTCTCTATGTCGATGACATGCTGCTCACAGGACCAAATGAGAGTCATATTGCTGATTTTAAGGCTGATTTGAATGCCTCTTTTGAGATGTCAGATTTGGGGCATTTGCATCATTATTTGGGAATACAATTTAAGCAGTGTGATGGAGGTATTGCTTTGTGTCAGACAAAGTATATTGAGACATTGTTGCGGAGATTTGGCCTTGAAGACTGCAAGCCTATTGCAACTCCAATGGAGACAGGTTTGAAGTTGAGTCTTCATGATGCTGGAGATCACTTTGATGTCACACTCTATCAGACAGCTGTTGGTTGCCTCATTTATGTATGCATTACAAGGCCGGACATTCAGTTTGCAGTCTCACAGGTGAGCAGGTTTATGCATAGCCCAGGGTCTCAGCATTGGAAGGCAGTTAAACGCATCTTTCGCTACTTGAGTGGCACCATACATCTTGGGTTGTTTTATCCCAAGGGGGGATCATTGCCGCCAGATTTACATGCTTTTTCGGACTCAGATTGGGCTGGTTGCTATGACACAAGAGTGTCCATAAGTGGTTTTTGTTTCATGCTCGGTAGCTCATGCATATCTTGGTTGAGCAAGAAGCAACCTACTGTGGCCACTTCTAGTTGTGAAGCTGAGTACAGGGCAGCTTTCACAGCTACGGTTGAGTGTGTGTGGCTCAGACGGCTTATGGCTGACTTGGGTGTTGGACAGGAGTCTGCCACCTCTATCTTCACTGACAGTCAGAGTGCATTGGCAGTTGCGAGAAACCCAGTTTTTCATGCTCGCACAAAGCACATTGAGGTGCATTATCACTATGTCAGGGAGAGACTCTCAGCAGAGGAGAGATCAGCTTGGTCTATGTGCCAACACAGGACAACCTCGTCGATCTTTTCACAAAGGCGCTTCCTCGTGAGAAGCTCGAAGCTTTCCGCAAAGCTTTGGGCTTGCTCCCCTTTGTGGATTGATCTACTTCAGGCATGGCACTCCCCTATACATGAGTGCCAGCTCTCGTTCACACCATCACTCCCAGGGGGGATTTGTTGCCATATACATAGGCAGTGATGTGTGTGAACACACTTAGGACCGCCGGGGTACTTTTTCCCTCTTTAAGAGGTTTTTTCCCCCGGCTTGTATATACGCCCATCCTTCTAGGGCTAACTTATCTTTTGTACATTGACACAATCTAATACACTTTGTGTTGTGTGCATTCTTGCTTCTTCTTCTCCAAGCTTTGTGTGCTTTCCTGCAACCCTAATTCCAACAGTACCTTCATTTGATGTTTGTGTTGGGTTGTGGTGCCAGGTGGTAGTTCCCTCCTCACGGTGGTGTGTTCGAACAAGCTATAGAGGAAGGTCTCCCCAACACATCAATGACTTTTCTTGAAGTACGGACAAGGTATGTGTGGGTGGTTGATCATGATATCTTGGGGATCGATGTCCATGCCATACAATAAGGTGTGACTACCAAAATGAGGGTCATGCTGATATAACCATTCCTGACCCAATATCATGTCATATCTGGATAAGGGTATAACCTCAAAGTTTGTCTTATCATGATATTGGTGAATATGAAAGGAAAGTCGAAGAGCCATGGTGTTGCACTTGAATCTAGACCTGTTTGCCAACTCTATCTTGTAAAGTTTGGGGACTATGAAAATGGTGCATATCTTCAAACATTGAACCATCATCGTGTGGCCACAAAGTTTTGAGAACATCCAATGTCGATCAAAACACTCATTAAGACTCGTCAACATGTGTGGATAGGATATCAAGGTTTGAATTATAGGAGTAGACTACAGTTTATGTCATTGAGGTAATTACACATGCATGCGTATGCTGAGATAGAGCCATAGCCTGATTGTCTTTGGAATTTTCTGAACACTAAACTTGGGACTTTTTCTTTGAGGTGAAAGGTTCCAAGTTGGAGTTTTGTCAATTCTTAGGGTGTTTAGAGCACTCGAACCAATAATGGTTTCCTAAACATATGGTACATGATCCTGTATTTTGTAGGCCTTGGGGAGAATTTTGGGTGTTTGGCAAGGTTGGTCATGTGAAGAGTCACATCCACAGTCTAATCCTCATGGTTGTTGAGAGGATTGTGGTTCCCCCCAGTCGGGGGAGGATTGTGGTTCCCCCCCGGGGGAGGAACCATCTTGATGGAGAGGTTTTTAGGAACTTGTTGAAAGAACCACCACAGAAACAGGTTTTGCCACTTATTATTGTAGGGATGAGAATTTTTCCCATAGTTTAAAAGGGTGGATGACCTGATTTTTCTCTTCTCCTCAAGTACTCACCACTGCTAGACAAAGAGCAACTTGGCCAAGTTTATTTGGGGAATGAACGAACCTTTAGACACCCTAGTCATGAATGCCAAGCCAGTTTCTATGGCTGAAGCTATAAGAATGGCAAAGGACTTTGCCAAAACCTTCATCGTTAAAAACCCGCCAAAGCCAACTCCCTCATCCTTCAAGAGATTCCAGACACCGGGAAGTTCTTCCAACCTTTCGCCTCCAAAGAGACACCAAGGTCCCAACAACCAGAATCTGGAGTCAGGAAGTTTCAGGAATGAAGGAAGACTTTTTCCTCGAAGCTCTTTATCAGGAACTCCGTCTCTTTCAAGAATGCAGAGAGAAGAGCTTCGAAGTGAGAATAGGTGCTTAAGCAGATGTCAAGGGTTTGTGCACCAACTCAAGGATTGCCCATCTCCTTTTGTGGGCCAAGGAAGCTAGGGTCCCAAAATTCAGAAATAGACTCCTTCATATCAGTCCCCAATCGGGCTCCCCCGCACCAAAATCACGGTAACCCTAGAAGAGTGCCAGCTCAACCTGCAACCTCCATGCAGAGCAGTCTCCAAACTCCCTCCCATAATTGGGGAAACCAAAGAGAGTTCCACCTCTCAGACTGCAGCAGCTAGAGCCGTCACTATAGCTAAGGAAGTGGAGAAAGAAAAAGGAAGTGGAGAAAGAAAAAGGACAGATCTATGCCGCAATTGAGCATCGGGGGAATAACCGTCAATTTTCAGTCCTCCAGACTCTAGCTGAGTCCCAGGGTAAGCAATTCAAGATTTTGATTGATTCAGGCAATAATCATTCTTTTATTTCCCTAGGATAGATCCGTCTACGTAAGTTAGTCCTAAATCAAAAATCAGGGGAACTTATGCAAGTAGAATTGGCCAGTGAAAAGATTCTTTTCACACACCTTGAGACAAAACCTTATTTAGTTTAATCTAGATGGGAGTCTATGGTGGAATCCTTGGAATGGATTGGCTCCGTAAGAATCAGGCTGACATTCATTGTCACAATGGAACCATCTCTTTCCATGACCTTCACGGGAATAAAGTTCAAGGAACTCGAATTTTCGGATCCCCAGTGCTGTAATTAGTCAAGGCTTCTAAATTATTAAAAGGGCTTAGAAAGAGGCAAGCTGTTTATGTCGTTAAGATGAATCTGATAGATATAAAATGCAAGGCTAAAGAACCAGAGTGGTTAAGTGAGTACGTAGATGTGTTCCCAGAAGAGCTGACTAAGATGCCTCTAACTCGCAAAGTAGATCATGAGATCAAGTTAACCCCCGGAGCTCAACCAATACCCCAGCATGCATACAGAATGCTAGTCCCTGAAGCCATAGAACCTAAGGAATAGTTATAAGATAGCTGTTAGAGCAGGGATTTGTTAGACCCAGTGTCTCACCTTAGGGTGCGTCCATTCCATCTTTCAGAAGAAAGATGGAATGTTAAGACTGTGTATTGACTACAGAGGATTGAATCAATTAACAATTAAAAATAAGTATCCTATCCCCCTAGGATTGATGAACTTTTGGATCGGTTAAGTGGGAGCTTAATGTTCACAAAGATAGATCTCAAATCCGGGTACTACCACCAGATTAGAATCAAGGAATAGGACATCCCAAAGACAGCATTCAATACTCGCTATGGGCATTATGAGTTCACAGTCATGCCGTTTGGAATGTCCCGGCGACGTTTAATCATCTTATGCAGGATATTCTCAGAGAATTCTTGGATGGTTTTGTTCTTGTCTTCTTTTTTGATGATATTTTGGTATACTCAAAGAATGTTGTAGATCATGAAGATCATGTGCGCAAGGTCCTAGAAATCCTCAGGAAACACCAACTCTTTGCAAAAAAGACCAAGTGTTCTTTCTCTCTTGACCAGGTGGAATACTTGGGATTCATAGTGTCAAAAGATGGGATTTCTCCTGACCCCGCAAAGATCCAAGCAGTCATAGATTGGCCGAAACCCAAGACAGTAAAGGAAGTCAAAGGATTCCTAGGATTAACCGGATGGTATAGTAGGATCTGCATACCTAGGTATGCTTAGATAGTATCCACTTTAACTTACCTTCTCAAGAAGAGTACCCTATTTCAGTGGTCTGCTATGTGTCACAGTGCCTTTGATAAGCTGAAGACAACCTTAGTATCCAACCCTGTCCTTAAATTTACCAAACCTTTTTAAGTAGTTACTGATACCAAAGGGTTTGCCTTAGGCGGTGCTCTTATGTAGGAAGGTCATGCAGTGGCCTATGAATGCAGAAAACTCAGAACACATGAGAGAAATTATGCCGCTGTCCATGACTTGGAGTTACTCTCAGTAATTTATGCTCTGAAGTTGTGGAGACATTATCTTTTGGGGACAGAGGTTCACCTTTGATGACAGATCATCAAAGTCTGAAGTGGATCTTCACCCAAAGGGATCTCAACATGCGTCAAAGGAGATGGATGTAGACCCTACAGGAATTTGATTTTAAAATTAAGTATCGGCCAAGGAAAGAAAATGTGGTGGTAGATGCGCTCAGTAGAAAAGCCTCCTTGCTTGCAATTACGGTGGTGTCAAATCCATTGATCTCAGAGTGAAGCAAAGGAGAAACTCATACAGGAAAAATTCTTTACCCCTATTGCTACCCTTCTAATGCAGGAAAGCAAGACTCCTTAGGAAACGCGTCAAGTTCTTGGGTACAAATTGGATGAAGGATGCATGTTTTATAATAATCAGCTATGCATTCCCAAATGATGAGGGAATAAAGGGAAGGATTCTGAGAGAAGCCCATGATAGCCGGACATCCAGGGAATAAAGGGAAGGATTCTGAGAGAAGCCCATGATAGCCGGACATCCAGGGTTTATAAAAACCTATATGTTTATGAAGAAAAGCTTCTTCTGGCCAGGACTTGAAAAGGATATACTTGATCATGTGCAGCAATGCTTATTGTGTCGTCAGAGAGTCAAGGCAGAGAGAGTCAAGATGCCAGGGAAACTACAGCCTCTAGACATTCCACAGATGAAGTGGGAATATATCAGTATGGACTTTGTCACTAGATTACCTTCAGTGCAATCAGGTTATAACTCCATTTTTGTGGTAGTTGACAGACTAACCAAAGTTGCCCATCTGATTCCAGTGAAAGAAACATACACTACAGTGGATGTTGCCAGGGTTTTTCTTAAAGAGATCTTCAGATTGCATGGCTTACCCAGGAGGATAGTAAGTGGCAGAGATCCCAAGTTCAAAGCAGTAGGAACTTTTGTGGATCTCAGTACAGCCTATCACCCCGAAACAGATGGCCGGACTAAAAGAGTGAATGAGGTAATAGAAGATATTCTTTGGTCATACTCTGGTGGCAGGGAACCCAAGAACTAGTTAAGCCATTTGCATCTAGTTGAATTTGCTTACAATGCTTCTTATCATCGAAGCATTGGGATGAGCCCTTACAAAGCTTTGTATGGACAATATTGCCTTACACCATTGACTTGGTCCGACCCATTGATCAGGGTCGAGATGTCCAAACAATTTCTTGATGACATGGACCAGCAAATGCAATCAATCCGTAAAGATATTAAGGTAGCCCAAGATAGGCAAAAGCAGTATGCAGATAAAAAGAGATCAGAGAGAGATTTTGAAGAATCAGATATGGTCTTCACTCGAGTACAAGTTCCTTATATTTAGGGAAGTACAAAAAGCTCTCTCCCAGATACTGTGGAGTTTTTAGTAAAGTGGAAGTTCTTCCCTCTAGAAGACGCCACCTGGGAGAAAGAAGAAGAGTTGACAAAAGATTACCCCCACTTTGCGAGATGGAGGACATCTCGTGTTTTTCAAGTGGGAGAGGATGTAAGATTCCTCCTCAGCCTGAATAATGAATAAGATTTTACCTCAATCCCTTGTAATCATTCTCTATTTCAGAATACAAGAAAATATTATTTTTCCTTGTTTTTGCCTAGAGAGAAGAAAAATTCTAGAGAGGTAATTCAATATTGAGATATTTCTGGATATAAAAATTCTCCTAATATCAAAAATATATTTCACTAAAACAGAAGTTTAAAATAAATTCTCCAAGGTGCATAAGGAATCAATTAAAAATGATATAAGGGACCTTAGCCTAAGGGTCTAGATTTTCATAAATTTTTGGATTATGGTCTAATTAAGCTTCCTATGGGCCAATAGGATTAATCCAAGTGTTAGGATGAGATAAATCCAAAGAATAAAAGAAAATATCCAAAAATGAAAAAATATTCACATAAGATGAAGAGTTGATTGAGTACAAGGTTTATTAGTTAAAAAATAAGAGATATTACTAAAAAAATGAGATATTTTGGAGAAATGATGAATTTTTGACACCTTGGTAAGGAAGGGGGGACCTTTGAGGTAGGTGCCTCCTTCACATGTGTGGGAAGGTTTTTTAATTGAAAAAAATTGTGATATTTTTATCTCTCCTCTCTCCTGGATCAAACTTGATCAAAAAGGGAGCCAAACTGGTCCAAATCTTATCCAAATTCAGCCAAAGTGAAGTTGGAAAATTCTAGAACCCTATTGGACTCAGTTAGTGGCCTCCCTCACCTATAAATAGACCCTCATTCTTTTGTATTCTCATCTGTGAGCTATACCATGCCAGTATTACATTAAAATAATCATATTTTCTATTATCCCTTAAAAATCCTCTACTTTTGGAGAGATTGGAGCTTCTCTCTCTCTTCAACAACTCTTGGATCTTTCTTCTCAACTTGCTAAACCAATTGATTGGTTGGGGACTTCACTTCTAGATAAAGAAGCAAGCTAAACCTTGAGATAAGAAGGAATTTTATGGTTTTTGTTAACATTCTCAAGTGATTTCACTTCTCAACCCCTCTCAAGCTTGAGAAGTTTCAAATTAATTGTTTTAAGTTCAAATCAAGCTTTTCCTAAGAATTTAATGAGTAATTAAGAAAAAGTTAATCTTTATGCTTATTTAGAATGCTTTTTATGTATATCTCTCTCTCCCAAAAGAATAGTCATTTTCCTATGGCTACTTCTTTAGCAAAAGAATGCTTCTCATTGATGAATTCTTATTTCAAAACCAAACTCTAAGCTTGTTAAGCTAGAGGATAAGAAAATAGTATTTTTATGCTTTTATGATAACAAAATAATGGTAAATTCTTTTAGATTATTATAAGTAGTTAAAAAAACTACTTTAATTGATTCGAAATGTGAAAGAGATAATCCTATCATTTTGGAAAAAGAGGAATAATAGAAATAGCTTAATCTAGTAGATTAATCATAATTAAGTTTATGATTATGGCTAAATTTATGATTGAATTTCATAATTTAGATTTAAGTTTAAGAATAGATCTTCTATCATAATTGTATTGCAATGTCTTATTCTTTTTTAGAAAAAATAAAAATTATCAGTAGTAATAGCAGCGAAGCTATGGCAAAATTTTTAGAAAATAATACATATCTTATTTTTATGCATAATGCTAAAAGAGGACTTCCTACCATATTCTAGGATTGGACATCCTATGCTAAAAGAATGATTTTCATCATATTCATGGGAAACAATATTTTAGTGTTTATGCATTAATAATTTAATTAAAGAAAAGAGAAATTTTTGGTAATTTTATTTTTATGCAAAAAGAGGAATTCCCATGATAACAGAGATCCATGTAATTAAATGATAAAAGAGAAATTTTTGGTATATTAAAATAATGGATATTTTTATTTAATTTAAAGAGGAATTTTAGATAAATTTATTTTAGGCATGAGAACTTTTTAAATGATAAAAGAGGAATTCCCATGACATTTGGAATTCAATCATTTAAATGGTAAAAGTGGATATCTTGGCATATTTGAAATAATGGATTTTTTTATTTAATTTAAAGAGGAATTTTAGACAAATACCACTCTGCTTCTACTAATTCATTTCAATCTTTGCTGTGTATTTGCATCTCTATGACGAGCATGCATGCCCTACTATGCTGCTGTGTTGTTTGAAAGCCATGGTATGCTGCTATGCTATATCCAAGGCTAGGTGCACTTATACTGAGGAAAGCTAACTCTTGTTTTAGATGTAGTTTCCTTGCCTTTATGTTGGTCTAGAACATCTTCACCAGATTCTGCCACACAACTGCTAGAGTGTTGGCATCTTGTATGTGTCCTATCATCGTGTTTGTGACATTGATTGAAATCTAATACATGACTTTCCTTCCACCCCCTGGTGCCTGTCCCCTTGAATGCCTTTATATCTACTGGAGTGGAATTCTCTTCAAACAACTCTAGAGGCTCCTCAATGTCTCCTTCAACATAGTCCCAAAATCCTTTACCCATCAAGAAATTAAGCATTCTAAGCTTCTAGGCATGGAATTTGTTCTTGTCCAAATTCTCACTAACAATATGATTGATTCCGTCAGACATCTTTGCCTGCAACAATCAGAAACCTGCAAACATAAAATTTCTGTATGCAACCTATAACACAAAAGTATCTTCTATGTGTGACTGTTGCACAATGATACTTCAGCACAACATGTATGTCACCGAGATCTAACTAGAGTACATGTACATACAACTAATATTAACAATACATGTGCAAAAACTATCTACACTCTGCTACACTGTAAAAACCATATTTTGACTAGAGATAATTCTCCACTAGAACTTTCCAAAACTATTGCAGTGACAAAACAGACACCAAAATGCATCCGAAACGCGAATCTGGCCACAAAACTATAGTATAAAGTACTGCGATCCACACAAGCACCTCCAAGCCTGTGCAAAGACATCTCTTCAATCGGAGATATGTAGCTCTCGGAGCACCTAAGCCAAGAAGGAGAAGCGATGATGATGCTCTTACCCATGTACCACTTCCTTGCTTTCTTTTTCTTGCCTCCTTAGCTCTCACACAAACCAGAGCTCTAACACCATAAAGAGAATGCAGGAGATCTTGATTTCCTTACAAAGAGAACACACACACACACACACACATACACAAGAGAGTGCAAGACACATACACAAGAGAGTGCAAGACACAAGAGAGAGATGGATGGATGAATTTTCTTCTTCTTCTTCTCTTCTCTACAACCATATAACTAAAAGATAAGAATACATACATAAAGGGAAAGTAATCTCCTACAAAACAACATACAATGGTCAGTCTATAGTGTGAACCTGCTATATGACACTATAACCATGCCATAACTCTAGTACTCCAAAGTGGCTGTCACACAGCCTGTCATCCACTTGAGGCATATTAAACATAATCTTACCAATCATGCCAGTGGAATAAGTGTGGAAGCTATCACCCAAGTGGGTCATCAATTTCTATCGTAGCACATTTAAGCTCAATATCTCAACATGTTATACATTTTGCATATGCAATGTTGCCGAGGTAAGGTCGGTGGGGTTATACTTTTCATTAGGAACTCAATGGAGTCTTTTTGGGCCCTTTAATTTGCCACCATGAGGTTATGGAAACGTTTAACTTTTTGACAAATAGGAGCCCGCCATGTAAGCAAAAACCATGGGTTTGTAAGAGAGGTGTAAGAGTGGTCAAAGGGTGCACTTTTCCCCCCAAAAGGGGGAGGGGGCCATTTTACAATTTTCGGACCTCCATAACTTCTACATACAAGCTCCGATTTGAGCGGACATTACAGATCCGTGATCTACGCATCAAGAGCTTTCCATAGATATGTTACATGATATGGTTTTATCCGCTAGATTTTAAATTCCATTTTTCCCCCAAAATTTCAAATTTGAATAAAGTAGCCATTTTGAAGCTTCAAATTAGAAAACGTTTCTTCTTAAGAGAAAAGGTTTGACTCCCTTAAACTGCCAAATAAAAGGGCCCAAGAAGACTCCATTGAGTTCCTAATGTCACATCTTCACGCGAAGATTGGAATTAAGACCCTTCACAAAGGCATGTAGCCTATCTTTAGGGGTTATTGAAGAGACCTCCATAGTCAACTAGTGAAGTGTGAGATAAGAGGCCAATTATTTTCTTTCTAATGTGGTTGCCGATGCTTTTAGCAGAATGCTTCAGACCTTAGCAATGGTGATTTCTACATTTCACTGAGCGACGTCCCGGTAACTTTTATAAACCAATATGCAAACGATCTAGACTTTGAAAAGGCTTTTTTAGTGATTATGACTCCATGTTCTAGTCCTTATTATTTTAATATTTATTCACCTTGTTCTCAATAGATTAGGTTTGCATTTGTGTCCCTCATAACATAAGTATGTGTAAACTTTTGCTAAAGGAACATCATGAGGTTCCATATGTAGCTCATCCTAGTATTAATATCACTAATAGATTATGCTGAGACAGCTTCCTATTATTGGTCTCAAAAATGAAGAAAGATGTTATAAAGTTTGTTACAACATGTTTCTCTTGTCAGCAAAAAAGAATTCCAATAGACAAGCTACAACTTGACTTCTTCAACCACTTCCCATACCGAATGAATGTTGGGAAAGTATCACTATGGATTTCATTACATATTTACCTTGTTCTTTGAAAGGTAATACATAGATCATGGTGGTGGTCGATGGATTTTCCAAAATGGCACATTTTATACCATGAAAGAAGACAACTCAAGCCCCAGATATTGCTTCATTATTTCTTCAGTAGTATATGTTCAAGATACATGGATTACCAAAGTCCATTATTTCAGATCGAGATCCTAAGTTTACATAAAATTTGTGGACTTCACTTTTTAATTCACTTGGCACAATTTTTTTATTCAATTTAGCATATCATACATGGACACATGGACAAATTGAAAGGGTTAATCAAATTCTTGAAGAGATGCTTAAACATTATATTCAATCTTGTTTAGAATCTAGGAAAGGTACCATTGATGGAATTTTCTTACAATGATTCTTATCATATAGCCATTGGTATGAGTCCTTTTCAAGCTGCTTATGATCATACACTAGTTGTGCCATCCAACTTTGTTCTTCAACAACACAAGGTGGCATTAGTGGAACAGTTAGTTCAAAGAATGCAAGACATTATTCTTCAAGTTTTAGATCAGATGATTTGAGTTCAAGAACAATATCAACAAGTAGCTAACCAACATCGTCGACATGATGACTTTCAAGAAGGCAATATGATTCTTTTGTTCATCACGCATCATCGATATAAAATAGTGAATCATTTTTTTTTAATTTATGACTACATTACTATGGTCCTTTTCTGATTACTAAGAAGATTTTTCCTTTGAGTTATAAGATGGATTTACCACCTTGTGGGGAAAAATTCATCCTACTTTTCACATATCATGGATCAAGAAATTTGTGTAAGAAGATTCTACTCTATCGGATGTTCCAGATATTAAAGATGAACACATGATTGAAGATTGTAGATAAAATTCTTGATGTTCGACAGAAAGAATCTCGATGTAAGATTAGTACATAATTCTTAATACAATGAAAAGACTTGGATGATTTAGATTTGACTTGGCCAAGTGATGAAGAGCTACAAAGAGTACTCAGAATTACTTCAAGAGTTCTTTAGTCAATATCAATCAGTTACATAATCCTGGATCTTATTTTAAGTGGGAGAGAATGTCATGATTGTGACTTAATCTCTCTAATTACTATTGATTAGTTTTTAATCATTGAAAGGACACTAGTGAAGGATCACACCTTGTCACATGGGTCATCAAAGGACACGTCTATTCAAAGAGACATGTCTATTGATGAGAGGACACATGTCTATATCCAAAAGATATAACTTCTAATTTAAGAGTCGTACACTTAAACTAAGGGATGTGCCTCTTCATTTATACCTTTTTAGGCCCTATTTAACAAGGCCTTGAATCTCAATGCAACACAACATGACTTTCCACTCTAAGCATCTTTACTTTCGTGTTATATCTCTAATAATGTCAACTATAACTTTTCGCTCTAAGCATCTTTACTTTCGGTGTCATTTTCTAAAAATGTCTTATAAATTACTAATAGGCTAAGAATTCCTCACAATCAAGGTAACTACCACTCGATAATACATGGGATGCTTGTAAACAATCTAGTGTTTAGAAAAATGTGAGAAGAATATCCAACTAGAGAGTATATACACAACTTCTAAGTAGGAAATCACCAAGGACACTTTCCAAGGTAATGTTGTAGCAAATGAAAAAGAGAAAACTTATCCTCTATGTTGGAAATTTCACCTATCGCTCTTGAATGAATTATGAAGCTTCAACTTGATCACTTTATGCTTCCTTTGATGCATTGAAGCTACTGAAGATGTTGTAGATACACTATGTGAAGCCTTCTTCCTGTTCAAACACTATTCGGATTCAACGTCTCATATGTACGTATTCGTCTGTCTGTGTACCCATCATGTACCCTTGTTTATGTACCCGCTAGTGCCTGTCTGTGTACCCATCATTGTGTACCCATCATGTACCCTTGTTTATGTACCTACTAGTGCCTGTCTGTGAATAATTTTTTTAATTAGATTGTTTGATAAGGGGTGGAAGCATGGTACGGTGTCCAAAAAAGTACTCTTTTTGGTTTAAAAATGGTGGAGTACTAAGCGTAGATTTAGTACTAAATTGTATAGTAGTTATGAGTTGGCACCTACATAAAATTCAGATCTTGCTCTGCACAATGAGGATTCTGTTCATGTTTTTCGTTATCTATAATCATTCTAATAGATTCTCTCTCTCTCTCTCTCTCTCTCTCTCTCTCTCTCTCTCTCTCTCTCTCTCTCTCTCTCTCTCTCTCTCTCTCTCTATCTATCTATCTATCTATCTATCTATCTATCTATCTATCTCTTTGGTTGGATACATGTATAATTTGTTGTTTGATCTGGCCTCTTCCTTTGCCACTTTTTTGATATTCTTTTTCTCCATACAGTAAGATAATTAATTCACCAAGCATGCATAGATTAATGTTAATTATTCTTCTCCCATATTAATTCAAGATTAGCCATTGAAATATGGTTGTATACATGATGGATCTTTCATCTTCAAATGCAATGGAATCTGAAGTTGTTCCTAATGATGTCAGCACCTCATTTAGACATCTGACATAGGTCTATTAAAAGTGAAGACGAATCATGTTGTGCACTACCAAAATGCTATAAAAGGAACATGTGACATTTAAAATTGACAATTTATGTGTGACATTTCAAGAAAGTGACAAGAAACCTTGACTTGAGTATGAAGGAAGACATTTTGCCCATGCTTATAGGACATCCAATTATAAAATAGGTTATGGATAAGATAGATTTTCCAAGCCAATCAATATCAATGGCAATTGTGGAGAATTTGAAGACATTACTGGGTGTTGTCAAAGGAGTGCAAAGTGTTGATAAGTTAGATGCAAAGGCAAAAGCACTCCACATGATTGTCGACAAATGAGCAAAAGTAAAATAATATAGTGATAGCAAAGTCAGTACTAAAAGCCCTTGGTATTCAACCATGAAATTTAAAGAAGCATTGTCTTGACGTAGAAGGAGAAGATTTCAAATGGGCTAATGGAGGTCAAAAGCATAGGCAAGATTCCTTGAGTTTTGAGGTTGTTCAATGTGTCACCGACTTCTAGAAAGATAACACTAGGGTGTCTCCAAACAAGAATGATGTTTGTAAGTAGAGGCTTAGCCCAAAACTGTGAAGAGTATCCCACCCATTTCACGGAGCTTGTAGAGCTACATATTCCTTTTTTACATAAGTACATCATCCTGTAGTTAATTAGTACTATCAAAAATACTATTTAGAAATATTTAAAACTACTATTTATTACTATTTAGTTAAGTGTTTAATAGTCAATGAGCTAAATGGTACTATTAAGAAAGGGAAACATCGGCACCAACTTTTTGTCATGGATCTCAACATTCATTCTCATGTTGAATGAAGAAGACTCTGATGATGAGGTTGAGGTCAGTGACATTGCCTTGGCCAATTTAGTTAAGGGCAATGAGGTAGATTCAAAGCCCGAGCTCCTTGATCAAGTGGCAGAGCAAGCTTTGACCTTGGTTGTTCTTGAACAACACGAAGAGGTAGAAATAGCTGAAGGTACCACCTCACAGGCCAGTGGAGAAGGGTCATCAGCAATGGTAGCTGTGGAATGAGGCCGATGAGATAGGGGTAGTACCAGATATGGCCGAGTTAGCATTAAGTACGCTTAGCTCCGTAGTGGTAATCGGAGAGGAGTTGAGTCTTCTTGCAAGACTTAGAAAAAAATGTTTAAAGTAAAGCAAGATGAGTGCTTGTCTCTCCTTGCCATTGGGCTAGATTATCCACTTGACAACAGATCCTCTCAATACATGACAGAGAAACTTGTACCAGTTTTGATGGTACGGTATTAGAGAGTGTCCAATTTGTTCAAGGGAAAATACAAGAAGCTAAGTAGTGTCAGGTGCCCAATGAGGAATTCAAAGAAGTACAAGCTAGCTTGCCCCAAGTCAGAGCTTGGTGCATTCACCTCCTTATCAATTGGATGAGCATAAGTTGTTTAACATTGAGTAGCCAGATGTGATAGCATCTGATGAACTACACTCCATAACTTAATAATCCCTAGTTGTTTACTCCTATTCATGGCATGATTGATTACTAAAATGTGGTTTGTATGTAGCATGTCATGGAGTTGGATGCCTAGGCACATCGTAAGGGACAAGGGATCCCTTTGGAACTAACTTTGCATTGGCCCATTACATGGGCCGTATTCTAACTAAAGATCCACAATGCTTTTAGCCCTATGGGAGGATTCCAACTTTTTGCTCTCAAGGACTTATCTAAAGTGTTGTGCTTCTCTAACATCTCCAAGAATGCGGAGAAAATTATTCTCATCAGCAAGTCGGCCATTTTTGCAACATGTCAAGGAGGCTACGCTCCTAAGGTTCTTGTCAATACAGCCATCGCCAAAAGTGTAGGAGAGAGAGATGCTGCATGTATTGTAGATTCCATCATGGTAGACACTCTTCCCCTCAACAAGAGAAGGCACAAGGCCTCAAAAGAAGAAATCAAAAGACTAAAAAAACTGGGATGTAAATTGTAATTCTTATCATGTAATCCCATGTTTTGGTAATAAAAAATACACTTTTTTTGAACTATGAGGGGCCAATTTTAATTTTTGTAGTTGAATTTTACATGAAGTGAATTTTTTAACTATGCAATTGATTATGAATTTGTAGTTTAATGGAGTGAGTTCAATTTTGTAGTTAAAAGTTTGTACTGATTAACTTTTTTTTTATATAAATTTTTTTGTAAATTTATAAACCCTCTAGAAGAATTTACAAAAAAATGCACTTATGTGTTTTATAACTTGCTTTGTGAGAAACATGGTGCAATCGAGTTCAATTTTGCACATGGTACATCAATAAAATATATTTCAAACTTACAGATTTCAAAATGTGTTCCAAAACAAAAATCCATGACTAGACAAGCTTAAAATGAGACAAGACAAAAAAAACTTAAGCTTTCTATTGATAAGATAAGTTCTTACATATCAACACTACTCAAGTCTTGATGATGATGCAAAAGTCTAGCTAATTTAAAAACCTTCATCCTTATAGTAACCCTCTTGGCATGGATAGCATAGAGGTTTGCATCCTTAAAAAAGGTCACCAAAAAAGATTTTGCAGCTTCTTGTAAAGCTGCAGCATCCTTAAAAAAGGTCACCAAAAAAGATTCTGGCAGCTTCTTGTAAAGCTCCCAAGGCAAGGCTTTGCACATGATAGTCTTGAGAGTAACTATATAGGATTTTGTTTACAAGACGTGTGAAAGGTGCCTTGGGAATAAGGAGATCCACAGCTTTTTAAAATCTGCAAATCTCCTGGAGTGCCTTGACTCCATATTTCCTCCTCCTCCTTGGTGCACATGGAGGCACATTCGGGTTTTGAGGCCTCGGGAGGTCAAGGAGCCTTCTTCCAATCAGGTCCCTTGGGGTGTCCACGATGAGGTTGTGGTGGAGCTTCTACTACCTACTGTTGTGGTGGTGCTTGTAAATATAAAATCTAGGCACGCTCTGCCCTCATGGAGGTGGAATATTTTATCTTTCCCATGGTAAAGAACCTTTCTCCTACTCCTACTCGCTATCAATTGACAATTTCGTGCTATTGAAATCGCGAGGATACTTTCTACTACCAGTAGAGCAGCATTGGAAGGAGGAGGAGGTACGTGCTGTACTCTTAGTTCGAGCCATGGGTGAGAAAGTGAGGAAAGTGAAAGTGAAATGACAAAAATGAGGCCATAGAGTCTTATTATAGGCACTTCAACATTAGGTCAATTTTTTAAAAATTACAATTTAGTGTGAAACTAAAAAAATTAATGTCCTTTACAATTTAATGTTGTTTCACTCAAAATTTGCCATTTCTAACCATTGTAGCACGCCATGCAGCATGGCGTGTTGTCCCACTACTTTGGTTCCATTTAGCCTTATTGGTCTCCTTCATGTGGAGTTGGATTGCTTTTGCAATTTGAGATGCCTTTGCTTTCTCCTTCAATAAGCTTCTACTCAATGTGTATCGAAAAAACCAATCAAACATGTCACCCCATCCCTTTTCCCTATAATGTGACTTCCCCATCCCTTGGGTGCTCCACATGTCAAGGGAACCATACTTTTCCAAAAAGTAATATGATCCATGAGCGTAAACAATATGTTGGAAACAAGCAATTACGCCGTGAGTGATTATAAATACATATAGATTGTAACAACTTGATAATAACAAAAAAGTACCATGTAATGGGTGATTGATGTTTCCCCCCAACTGTCCATGACCAGTTGAGTAAACTCGATTACTGTTTTCTTGAATATGCTTCATTGTTCATCATTTTGGTAGTACTCAACAGCATGATCGTCACCATCTTGTCAAAACAAGCCCAAAACTTTTCCTGCTTGTTACGAAGACTTGCATCCTTGTCACAATCAATAGTACACTTGCATAACTCTTTCCACAACTCCCATCTGGATTTGGAGTTTTTCCCCGACATGTGCAAAAAATGGCTATCCTTTACTGCACTCATTGATACTTGTTGCGCCCCACAACATGATTATCTCCAGACATCTTTGTATATTTCACTACTTTGACGTTGCCTCCATGCATCCCTAGAGAGTTGAGTAGATCCTCCACTTTGAAAATGGCTTCCATGGATCAAGTAGACGGCTTTATAGTGAATGCAAAGTCAATGTAAAATTTGAGCAACTTATCGAATATTCTCATCATGGCATGTAATGTGTAGATGTAAGATTCCTCCCTCCAACTTTTAATGATGTAAAGATGTGAGAACCTCCCGTTCGGTCTCTTGTAATCATCACCCCTTTCAGAATGGAAAAAGATCTTATTTGACCCTGTTTTGGTCTACAAAGAGAAAATATTCTAGAGAGAGATAATACAGTTTTGAGATATTTTTAGATACAAATTTACCCTTTAATTTTAAGATGAATTCCCCTCAAACAGAAGTTTAAAAAAGAGTTTTCCAATGTGCATTAGAAATTAATTGAATATGTGCACTGGACACCTTAACCTAGGGGTACCGACTTTCAGAAAATTTTTATTAAGATCCAAAGAGTGTTCTAATGGGCCAATGGAATTAGTCCAAGTGTTTAGATAAGAAAAATGTAAGAAGAAAAGAAAAAATACCAAAAATGAGTAAATTCTCACATAAGATGATGAGTTGACTAGTATTGGTACTTAACATTATAAAAATGTGAATTTTGACACCTCAGGGGGGGTGGGAGGAGACCATCAAGGAGGCGCCTAGATTTCCATCATATCTCCCATTTTTTTTATTCAAATATACTCCAAAAGCATGGGATATTTCATTTCTCATCAAAATGGATCAAAAAGTGGGTTTAAATAGTCCAAAACTTGTCCAAATCGGCGGATCAAACTAAAGCTAGAAGCCTCTAGATCCCAGTTGAGCTTGGTTGTGGCCTCCCTCACCTATAAATAGAACCCCATTCCTTTGTATTTTCATCTTAGTGTATTTCCATGCTAGTGTAATTTTCATTTTAGTGTATTTTCTTCTTCCCTCTTCCTTGCCTCTCCATTGTGAAGCTTTGGTGCTTCACTAAACCTCTTCTTCTCTTGAAGATTACCCTCTTCTCTTGGTGGCCAAGCCTCTTCCTTTAGGGCTACACATCTCCTTCCAAAGTAAAGAATCAAGCACACCAAGGGTAAGCCTAAACAATGATGTTTACTCTCTTTTTAGATGATGTTAATCTTTTTCCCAACCTCTCTCATGCTTGGGAAACATTTTATTTCATGGTTTTCCTCTTAAAACCATGCCTTTCTTGATTTATGTTGTTGTTTAGATGAAGTAATGTTTATGTTTATGCTTAGGTTTATACATAAACTAACTTTTATATTAAAAGCAAAATTTTAAGCATTTTCAATTCATAGAAAATGGAGGGAAGTTATGGCAAAAAATGTTATCATTAGAAAATGAAGGTTTATGCATAAATTAAATTTTATGCTAAAAGTGGAATTTTGATTATCATTTCATAGAAAATGCGAGAAAACTATGGTAAAATTTTTATCATTAGAAAATGAATTTATGCATAATAAATTTTATAAAAGTGGAATTTTGAGCATTCTCATTTCATAGAAAATGCGGGGAAACTATGGCAAAATTTTATCATTAGAAAATGAATTTAAATTTATGCATAATAAATTTTATGCCAAAAGTGGAGTTTTGAGCATTATTCATTTGATAGAAAAATAAAGAAGGTTATGAACAAATTTTTTTAGATTCATTCAATTTATAAGAATTATGGAAAGGATTATGAATATAATTCATTTAGAAAAATAAAGAAGCTTATGAACAAATTTTTTTAGATTCATTCAATTTATAAGAATTATGGAAAGGATTATGAATATAATTCATTTAGATAAAAATGAATTAGTATGTGTGCATAAATATTTTATGCTAAAAGAGGGATTTTCATGATATTTTATTTTAGGAAAATAGAGAAAAGAATCTGAAAATATTCATAGGGGGTGCATCGAGAAAACATAGATAAGTTTTTAATTAGAAAGAGGAATCACGCAAACATATTTAACTTTTGGAATTATGAAGTATACGTCTAGATTCTCGAGAAATAGAATCAACGGTTGTGCCTCTTTTGATGGGGAAAAAAGCATTGGTCTCTATGAACCAAGTGTAAAGATTGTTCCTCCTTCAAGTCGGTCATCCAAGTGAAGGATAGCCTAGACTCTTGACCCCATTAGATAAACTTTTGCTAAAAGATTTTCCCAGAGGAATAGCCTATGCTTTCTGGGCAAGGAAAGTTTTTACGGGTTCGGTATTGGAAGAATCGAGGAATTAGTCTCTTGTTCGGACATTCATGGGCGAGGCCCCGAGTGGGAAGTTCTACCCTGCGTGTGAGGTTACTACTTCCGCTGCTAGCACTCTAAGAGTTCGATGCGCAGAGAGGGCAGGGGTCTCATAGTATAAGTGAATTTTTTCACATGGGAATGAAATAATGGGATTTCATGTAGAATCCTTTGCATCCCTGTCTAGTGGTGCTTCCAAGTTGCATGACATGACTCCATCAATCCATCGCAATTCATCTTCCTTCTTGTACTTTTGTGTTGATTTCTTCATGCATAGAGGGTAGAGAAGTAAAGAGGTAGCACTTGTGTCACAACAAAGCATACATTTTATTGTTTTCAAATCTCCTCCTAAATGCCAATCCACTATAAATGTACCCATACCTGGAATTTCAAGTTGTTCACCATTTATTTTTTGCTTGTTGACCTCAACAATCCAAGGACATCTTTGAAGTATCCAATCTAGCATTTCATGGTTCTCCTTTGGCAACTCAAAAGCTCCTAACCACCACCAATTGTATTTTTCATATTGAACACTGAAAGAAGGCACCTTTTCCTTGTCCTTGTCCTTTGCATGTGACATTGCCTCATTCATGAGTGTAAGTCTCATTCTTTCCAATCTACACTCTTTGACAATTTGACACTCATCTAGCTTCAATATGAAATAGACCACTCCCATAGACTCTAAAATCATGAAGTAACGCATGATTAGATATACGTGGTATTTGATTTTTCACCATGAATAAGAAAGTCTAGTTCATACATGAGAGACTTTATAAAATTTTATCATTGTTTGTTGAAGTCTCTTTAAATCCATGAAAATGTTGTTGAAGGCATTGCAATCTACTTTGATATCACCCTTTGATTTGTCCTTCAATACTTTTGTTCCCTTCACATGGAAATACTCACCAAACAAGTGATCTTACATGTGCATTGTTTGTCTTCTTTGCCAATGAAACTTTTTACAAAGGTGAAAGTAAGTGGATTTTTATCCCTCGCTTGTGAAGAGCCTACTTTGTGATGGCATGGATGGACTCATAGCCTCTGCGACTTATACCTACTTTATCACAAGAACTTTGACTATCATTTGTACTCAAAATCCCCTCAATGTCCTTCATGATATCTTTCGTCAAAACATCACGAAATCATTTGTAATTGGAGTCACAAACAATAGCCAACATGTCTTTTCTAATGCAAGCTTTCAAAAGACTCTGGGTATATAATTCCCCGCCCGATGCATCAATCAAAATATTCCTGAAATATAAACATTGAAGAAAAGGGTTAGTTGTAGAACTCTTATTAAAATTATCTAACACTCAATTATTTTTAATCACCTTGTTGCCATGATTCACCTTTTTCCTAGGACCACCGCCTATTGCAAGCCTATCAATTTTTGATAGCTCTCTTTGGTGTTCCCTTGCACCAACTAGGGTTTTCTTCAAATGATCTAATTTGACTCTAAGCTTATTTAATTCTTTCTCTTGTTCCTTTATTTGTATCTCCTGGGATCTTTATTCTTATTCTCTAAATTTTACACTTATTTTGTTAAATCTTCAATATTTTATTGAAGATGCAAATTTGATGTGTATATAAAGTTTTCTTGAAAGCCCCACCACAGATTGTTAGACGTTTACAATATCCAAGAAGACCATTTTTCCTATCACCAATGTGACGTACTAAACTAGTCAGATCAGTGAGAATGGTGGGTTATCTAACGTTAATGGGTCATGTGGATAGAGAGCACCATCAATCCATAAGTCTACATGTTTCTTTTCCTGAGCCCTAAGTAAAGGAGTGGATGAATTATCAAATGGTTGTCTTATGTGTAAGGATGTTTCATTGATGCATATTTTTCTTCTACATAAATATGAAGATCTATCTTACGTTTTCTTGTGTTAGTAATGTCTTCTAAAGGAGACATGGTTTAGACTAAGGTTGTTGAAAATGACCTTGAAAAGTACTTCTGAGGGTAACATATGATTGAGGGACCCTTTTTTATTTAAAAATGTTAAAATTTTAAAGAGTTAAAAAAATCCTAATTTTAGTGTCTCTTTTACTGGTGTTTTTCATATTTGGGGAAGAGAGATGTGTGGGACCACATATAAATGCATGAGATTTAAAAGGTATGGTATGGGGCTTGAAGAGGTAGTTATTGACTGGAAGTGATCTTGAAAATGTAATTTTGGAGGTTGCATATAATTGAGGGATGATTTTTTTATTAAACAATGTTAAAATTTAAAAATTTCAAAAAAACCCTAATTCTAGGGTTCCTTTTATCCACGTCTTTCAAATTTGGGGAAGAGAGAAGTGTGGGACCACATAAAAAAGGCAAGTGGTCCAAGAAATCTCACACAAAATTTTTAAAAATGAGAATGGACTCTAGAAATAATGGTAACTTTTTTAACAAGTGAGTGGATCCTAGAGTAACAATAGGAGAGGATCTAGGAGTTACTTGTCTAAAAAGGGACCCAAAAGTAGGGTATTCATTAGCTTGTCCCCTACTATGGACCCAAAAGTAGGGTATTCATTAGCTTGTCCCCTACTATGGAGCCAAGTTTAGCATTCTAAACCCAAAAACTTAGCAACTTAAGCTAATCCTTACAGGGCCCTTTTTGTAGTCCATATTTTCCCTAATGAACAAAGACAAGTGTACCAACACTAACATTGTGAAAATTCAACACTAACAACAAAGAGCAAAGTTTTTATTTATGTAATGGCTTATTACAAGAAGTTCATGTACAAAGATAAGATCATTGGCGACAAAATTAGCCAAAAGTAACAGTCTACAATGGCAAGGTCATTTATAAAGATAACAACACTTAGCATCATATAACTAAAAGTACCAATCTACAATAGCAAGACCATTTATAAAGATAACAACACTTGGCATCATATAACTAAAAGTACCACTCTACACAACGGCAAGGTCATTTATAAAGATAACAACACTTGGCATCATATAAGTAATCTATTTTACAAGCTACCTCCAAGACCTAGAGAATGAGGGATAATGTTTAACATATGGGTTTCGTGCACACACTTATTGTAACCTGCCATATGGCAGCTCTCTGATTCTTTGTTAGCAGCTTGTAGGCTTTGGATCTTCATGTAGAAATCTCATGAGAGCATTGTTATCATCCATTTCAACATAATCTACAAAAACGGTGTGTGGACAAAAACAAAGACTGATGATGTGTATATACTATGTAGAATACTAAGAGCTTCAGGAATATGTAATCAGTTTGAGTCAGTTTTGAGTTTTGGTTGAGATAAAATTCAATGTACAGGGAGAGAGAAAGTAAAGAGAGAAAATGAAAAGGTTTTGGCACAATTTCCCAAGGTTTTTGAAGAGGAATTAAGGTACCCTGTGACATGGATGGTGGGCTGTGAGATTGGACACCTATGTGTCAGTAGGAGCTTGATTTGGAGTAGGTGGCAGGCATGCAGGCCTGTGTGTGTCAGTTCCACACACCTGGAGGACATGTAGGATGCCAAGTGCACGGGAAGGCTCAAGAAGCCTCCTGGAGTAGGCGCCCGGTTTCTGGAGCCTAGAGAGCTCATTTGGCAGTTTGGCATGGAGATGGAGAGCTTAGAGGAGCTGTTAGAGGAGCTGTAAAGATGTGTCCTACTGCTGATAGTCTCCAGACTGTCAGACCAAGCTCATAAACACTTCACACCAACTCAAACAGACCATAGCAAGTTACCAACACCATCAGCCTGATAGTTTTGATATCCAGCTAACACATAGATGTCTCTATACCTTCTCTACTGATTCTGATTTAGAATCAGTTCCCTTGTCACTAGACTCATACACTCAAGAGCTTCTTTTCCATAAACTCAAACAAAACCACTCATTCATTTCACAACAAGAATAGACCAAACCCAAATTCTCCATCTGCTTCAGGTAGAACACAAAATCAACACTATCTCAACAGTCTTGAGACATGGGCACAACATATCAAAAGAAAGCACAAATATAAGGATCCCTCAGGTGGATTACAATAACACAGCTTCAAAGCTCTTTATGCTCTGTCACGCATGATGATAGGCCTGGCTCTCATAAACAAACAATGTTCACTCAGTTGTTTGATAGAAAAGCAAAAACAGTCAAAGATGAATTGAACAAGATCAAGTCTCCAACAGAGGTACTCTCCCTCTGCTCTAATTTAAACAATTCTGCTCTTTATGGGCTATCTCTTCTGCAAACTTGAAAAAAAGGCATAGGTACTCTAGCCTCCAATAGACAAATTAACCTGTAGGAGCCCACTTGACTGCAGCAGTCAACTGCAATCAAGATTGACTGTAGTCAATCTCTAGCTCTCCTCCCTCTGGTGGGAACTCCAACCTCACCTTGCATGGAGTCTCTGAATTCTTCAAAATTTTTCCTCTTCAAGGTCGTTGCCACCTTTGTTCTTCCAACAAAAAATGCCACCCGTTTCTTTGGATCATCCATGCACCTTCTTTTTGCAATTGCGCACATGATTTTATCCACGTGACTGCCATGATGGTTTGGCCACTTGGGATCCATCACACATGATTTTATCCACGTGACTGCCATGATGCTTTGGCCACTTGGGATCCATCATACATCAACCTATTTACACATCATCTACCTACATACCATGTTCTGATGGGGCCATGGATTCAACTCACAACATGTTAACTTAGGGGTCTATCTACTGTTAACACTATTTGACTAGCACTTCAGTAGTGCTAGTAGGTGTTAACTAGCATTATGTCTACTCTTAAGTAGTGTTATCTAGCACTTTCTATATGTCTTCTATTAATAGGTATTAACGAGCACTTGAATAGTGTTAGCACATATTAACTAGCAGTCTATCTAATAGGTGTTAACTTATTGCACTTGACTAGTACTAGTAGATGTTAATTAGTTGTCTGTCTACTTTTAATAGGTGTCAGCTAGCAATTTACCTAATCAACATGTGTGTACTCTTAGTATTTTGAGTACTTTTCAGCATTGGTTTAGGGTATTAAAAGCATTGCAAATGAAAAGCTCTCCTTTCAATGTAGGTGTAGATGAACATGCAAGATCATGAAGGATGGCAACAAGTGAGAAGTGAGAATCTACCACCATTTCAGAAAGAGGAGAGGTCAACTGGTAAGGGTGGAGAGAAAAGAAGAAGATTCAACTACATTTTCTTATGTGGTACCACCTTAGTCTATCCCTAATATGAAGGGTACGGTGTGGACATTGAGTATGATGAATTTAGCAAAATGTTCGACTAGGGTTTTTCTTTTCACAAGGGTTATGGGCATGTTGACATTAGTGAGGGTGAAGGATAAGTGTTATAAACTATTAACATTGGAACCAAAGAGGTAGATGTTGAAGGCGCGACTGATAAATAGGGTGAAGGGCACAAAATAAAATGCATTATTTTTCATTAAGGCACCCAGGGCCAATGTGGATTCTACTAGAGTAAAGATCATGGGCATGTTGGTACTAGAGAGATCCCTAAAAATAAGGATGCCATGGAAGAGGATTCGAGAGAGAAGCATGATGAAGATGCATGGGAGATGAAGAAAGAAGACAAAGGGGTCTCAAATGCTAAGGTGATTTTCTAGTTTTCTTGAATCTGCCAAATGTCAGGTGATGACAATCCTCTTGAGAGGACAATGAAGAGAATGGTGTCTAAGAAGAATGCTCGTATTGTAGTACTTGGCCCAAAGATTTCCACACCAAAAGAGCTTGGGGAGATTCAAAAAAGGAGCCAGTACCTCCTTCAAAGAGCCTTCTCTTGCACCAGATTAGCTTGTAGAGCCAACAACAGAGCCCAAGGATCCACCTCCACAACCTACACCAAGTGTGTGAGGAAAGCCTCAAAACCATGCACTTGCATGAAACTCTAGAATGTTAACCCCCATGTATTTGAAGTTTTTTCTTGAACTCCCTTTGATACTGTTAGCGAGTGGCAATATATTTGTAATGCAAAAGTTATCATAATGGAAACTATGTTATTTTCCTACATGACTAGATTTTTCACTCCATTTCTACACTCTTAATTTTTTAACATCTTAATAGATTTTCTTCCTTTAATTTTGCTAGTGTCTAAGAACGCTCGTATTGTAGTACTTGGCCCAGAGATTTCCGCACCCAAAGGGCTTGGAGATTCACAAAAGGAGCCGGTACCTCCTTCAAAGGGGAGCCTTCTCTTCCACCAGAGTAGCTTGTAGAGCCACCACTTGAGACCAAGGATCCACCTCCACAAGCTACAGCATGTGTGAGGAAAGCCTCAAAACCACGCACTCGTAGGAAACTCTGAAATGTTAACCCCCATGTATTTAAAGTTTTTGCTTGAAGTCTCTTTGTTGCTATCTATACATCATAGCGGCAATATCTTTGTTTAATGTAAAAGTTATTGTAATGGAAACTCAATTATTTTCCTACATGACTACATTTTTCACTTCATCTATACATTCCTCTTAATTTCAATACATCATAGCGGCAATATCTTTGTTTAATGTAAAAGTTATTGTAATGGAAACTCAATTATTTTCCTACATGACTACATTTTTCACTTCATCTATACATTCCTCTTAATTTCAATACATCATAGCAGCAATATCTTTGTTTAATGTAAAAGTTATTGTAATGGAAACTCAATTATTTTCCTACATGACTACATTTTTCACTCCATCTATACATTCCTCTTAATTTCAATACATCTTAATAGGAATGCCTCCTTTTTTCAATATTTTGTGCAAGGTATGTTATGTGTTTTTTGGTTACAAGTTCAGAGATTGGGACCATGTCTATCTCTTGGCTAAATATTGGCTAGCATATGAGAAGTACCTAAGATTACGAACATGGGTCAGCGAACATGGGTCAGACTGAGGGCACCACAATCCAAAGGGCACATGGATGACAGTGCCAAACTTAGAAAACCAATCAGAGAAAGAGCTTTAACACATTTCTGTTAGAAGATATGTATACCTAGGGCTGGCGGGCTGCTATGGCTTCAAAATGAGGATTGTTGTCATTACACATCTTAAGCTACATTGTTGGTAGAAGAGGATCCCTTCAATGATGTAGATAATAAGTGTTTCAAAGTGAGACTGGAAGAGGAGATGAGGGCATGCCAAAGGGAGCCAGAGGAGAACAAGAGACAAGAGAAAAAACAAAGATGGATGGAAGAAGATATAGAAAGACAGGCTAAAAGAGAGATGAATCATGCTCTGAAAACAAAAACATAATTCAAACGCCTCGCAAGGAAACAATAGTAGTACCTAGATTTTTTGGGGATAAATGGTTAGCAAAACCTATCACAACCGAATGTATTTAGCATCTTGATTATACTAAGCACATATTTGTGAATCTCTCTTTGTCCTTAAGTGTTGTAAGTTTCATATTTTTGTAATAAGTGAGCAACAAAATGAGATGAAGTAGGTGTTAGTTAGCAATATACCATATATTAATAAGTAATTTTTTGGTGTTTTCATAGGGCTCATAGGTGTTGATTAACATTTTGCTAGTTATTAACTAGAAATCTACCTTATTATAACAAGTGTTAATAAGTAGTATGCCTTATATAAAAGGTGTTAATTGGTTGGTTGCAAGTGTCTATTTGGGGTTGTAAGATTCCTCCCTCTAGATTTTGAGGTGTAAAGGTGTAAGAACCTCCCCTTCTGTTCTTGTAATTATTTCCCTCTCTCAAAAAAAAAAGATCTTGTTTTACCCTAGAGAGAGAGAAAATGTCTAGAGAGAGATAATCTAAAATTGAGATCTTTGGATATAAAAATCCTCCTAGTGTTTAAAATGGTTTCCCCTGAAACAAAAGTTCAAAATGAACTTTCCAATGTGCATTAGGAATCAATTAAAAATGATATAAGGGACCTTAGCCTAAGGGTCTAGATTTTCAGAAATTTTTGGAAGGTCCAATTAACGTTCCTATGGGCCAATAGGATTAATCCAAGTGTTGGGATGAGATAAATCCAAAGAATAAAAGAAAATACCCAAAAATGAGTAAATGCTCACATAAGATAAAGAGTTGACTGAGTACAAGGTTTATTAGTTAAAAACTATAAGATATTTTGGAATAATGATACATTTTTTACACCTTGGTAAGGAAAGGGGGACTCTTGAGATAGGCACCTACTAATTCACACATGTGGATGAGTTTTAATTCAAAAACATTGTGATATTTTTATCTCTCCTCTCTCCTGGATCAAACCAAATCAAAAAGGGAGCCAAACTGATCCAAGCAATTGGCAGAAATTCAGAAAAAGTCCCATCATCGGTATCGAAGTAGAAAAAGCTACTAAATGTGATTACGATGTGAATAAGATGTGAATGCGATGTAATAGGATGTGAGTGGATGTGTTAAGATGTGAATAGATGTGAATAGATGTGATAAGATGTGAGTGGATGTGATAAGATGTGAATGTAATGTAAATGGATATGGATGTGGATAAGATGTGAATGTGATGTAAATGGATGTGGATGTGAAGAGATGTGGAGGGGATGTGATGTGATGTAAATGGATGTGAATGTGATGAGATGTGGATGGGATGTGATGTGATGTACATGGATGTGTATGTGAATGTGAAGAGATGTGGATGAGATGTGATGTGAATGGATGTGATGTGATGTGAAATGGATGTGATGTGATGTGATGTGAATCGGGATAGATGTGAATGGATGAGATACAATGTGAATGGATGTGATGTGATGTGATATGGATATGGATAGATATGAATGGATGAGATGTGATGTGAATGGATGTGATGTGATGTGAAACGGATGTGATGTGAATCGGGATAGATGTGAATGGATGTCAATGTGATGTGATGTAAATAGATGTGAATGGATGAGGTGTGATGTGAATGGATGAGGTGTGATGTAAATAGATGTGAATGGATGTCAATGTGATGTGATGTAAATAGATGTGAATGGATGAGGTGTGATGTGAATGGATGTGATGTGATGTGAATCGGGATAGATGTGAATCGGGATAGATGTGAATGAATGAGATGTGATGTGATGTGAATCGGGATAAATGTGAATGGATGAGATGTGATGTGAATGGATGTGATGTGAATCGGGATAGATGTGAATGGATGAGATGCAATGTGAATGGATGTGATGTGATGTGATATGGATATGGGTAGATGTGAATGGATGAGATGTGATGAGGATAGATGTAATGAGATGTAATATGATGTGACTAGATGAGAATGGATGAAGGACGATGTAACATGATGTGACTAGATGAGAATGGATGAAGGACGATGTAATATGATGTGACTAGATGAGAATGGATGAAGGACAATGGAATATGATGTGACTAGAAGAGAATGGATGAAGGACGATGGAATATGATGTGACTAGATGAGAATGGATGAAGGACGATGGAAATACATATGATTGGATGTGGATTAAGCAATGTGAATTGATGTAGAAGAATGTGGAATAACGAGAAATGATGTAAAACAATGAGGAAAGATGAGAGTTCGTTAGATATTTATGACCTGTTTTTAATGATTGTTTTATGTCAAGAATGCTGGGGAAGCATTTTGACAATCTTGTGAATGAGGTCGTGGAGACCTAAAGTTGCAACAGCTGACGGAGAGTCAACGGAGGACGTCTCACGTAGCAAGGTCGGCCGAGATCTTGACCAGCCTCGGTTCGATTTAAATGGTGAGCTTCCAGTACGGTGGATAAGGGACCAAGGAAGCGACCTATAAGTGAAGCGCTAGGTGACCTACGAAGGAGCCTAGAGGGTGCTGACCATACGGTGCTCGGGCTCTGGGTCACCAAAGATACCCACACGTGCGTCGAGGAAGAAAATGGAACAAGGAGTTAGAATTGATTTGTCCTTCAATACTTTTGTTCCCTTCACATGGAAATACTCACCCTTCTTATTATGTCAAAATGTTGATGTTAGTCCATTTCTACACACCCTAATCCTCTCTAGGAATAAAGTTCAAGTTGTTCTTATTGGAGCGAACCATCATCTAAAAACTCTAGTTAGTAAAATTATTAACATCCTAATTACTATAGGCATTAATCTAACGTTTTCCCTCTTTTCCCAAGCTCTTAAATCATAAAAAATCAAGGTGTGTGTTGTTCTTAGTTGCACATGTGCATGTGTGGTGATAGAGCCATGATGTGCACGTGTGGTGATAGAGAGAGAGAAAAAAGAAATAAAGAAGGTTATATTAACATCTAAAAAATGCCAAAATGATCTATGAGACCAAAAGGATTACATCATGTCCATGGAATACCATGTAGAGAGAGAGAGAGAGAGAGAGAGAGAGAGAGACGTGTTGCATGACTCAATGATATTGATTTATATGATTGTAGAGGCTCATCAGAAGGATGCCACTGCTTATGTCTAGAGTGGGTTCACACACATCTACTCACCTACATAGATAAGTGAATGTGCACACACACATCTACTCACCTACATAGATAAGTGAATGTGCACACACACATATACAAGAATAATAACCCTTCTAGCATTTGTTCACTCATAGACACAAGTGGATACACAAATAGGGGTACATGATGGATACACACTTAGAGACGAATATGCATATATGAGACTCCAAATCCTAGCAAACCCCCCTTTGGAGTTAAGGTGGTGTTATAAGGATTAACCTTCATATCCATGGCAATTTGGGCCCACAACTACACATGCAATGAAAAAGATCATAGTTCCAACACACGCACTCTCATGCTAGGCCTAATAAGGGGCTTGACTACACATGATATATGGAAGCCATCCTAAATTACCCCTCTCCCTCGTGATGCATATAAACAAGGATAAATTGAAGTATTGGAGCCTTTTATAACACAAGGCAATTACAAACAAATATAATCATGTTTTGGAAGAGATCACAAGAAGAGATCCTTTCTTAACACTCTTTAACATTTGGAATTCCCAATTAGTATCTATCTTTGAAAGAGACAGATCAAAGAATGTGGCAGGGAAACATTTTTCAACTATTGAAGTAGAGGTTTTTGGCTTCTAGAGCATCTTCAAACTCTTCATCTTCATCTACATTTTAAACCACCAGGTTGTGTGGAAGATTGTCATGCAACTATAATGAGTAGCTATGGTTGGATCCTAACAAGAGGATAGCTTGATTATCAACATGATTAAGAGCTAATGATGATACTTAAAAGTTGATAAAGTACTAATCATGCAAGGAATTTGATTGATTAGAGCATAAACAAGATAGCTTTATTCATATAATGGAGCCTCTTTTATATCCACATTACAAGCATAAGGGGACAAGTCTAATTCCCCCAAAAAACTCCACTATTCCCTCCCTTTGACCCACTTTTCTCTCCAAATTGTAGGCCTTCACAAGACTCAAAGTGGGCTCATTTTTTCTTTCTCCCACTTGATTTTATAGGAATTCCTAGGTAGAAATGATGGATTTTATTTTCTTGCCGCCTTTTACAATGCTTGAGTAACTCTAAGGTGTTTGGGCTAATATACCTTTGGCTAAATGACTCCTCCTAGTAATGGGTAATGCTTGAACTCCCAACATTCTCCCCCTCAAGAAGTATCTATCACTTTGACATATGGATTCAACTTATTTTGATACATAGATATTCATCATTTAAAGATGGGTGATGTGTTTCACAAGTAAGAGTTTGAGGTGGCCTTTATACCTTTGGTGCTTTAAAATACCCAATCATCTTTGGTAAGGTTTTATAAGAATATGATATACTTGTAACACTCCGCGTGCTATCTCTCTCTCTCTCTCTCTCTCTCTCTCTCTCTCTCTCTCTCTCTCTCTCTCTCTCTCTCTCTCTCTCTCTCTCTCTCTCTCTCGTCCTTGTTCTTCTTCTTCTTCTTTTTCTTCTTATTTATTTGCTCTGTTTCATCTCTCTGCACTATTTCATATGACTAAACCCTAACTCTATTTGCAAACATAAGCCCAACATGTATCTGAAGATCAAAGCCTGGGATCACTTCTCCCACCAAGAAATCGATTGCCTCTCCCACCAAGAAATCGATGACCTCTACCACCCAAATCACCTCTCTCGCTAGGAAATTGATCACCTCTACCACGAGAAAATTTGCAACAAAGGAAAAGGGAAAGTGCAAGGCACAAAAAACCCTTTCAATTCCAACTCAAGCACCGATGGAAATCTTTCCTTAGAGCTAGGACCAAATTGTATCTTGAGTTTGAGAAATGGATGACGCTTCATACATGGGGCACCAATGACTAGGCTAGCCATCATGGATATCATATTGACCTCAAGAGAGGTTCTTTTGAGGACTTCAGGTATACAACAAGATATACCAAAACTAATCGATAATTAACATAACGAGGTGGGCATTGTTTTAGCAAGAGCCTATACTGCATCAGCTCCCTTCACATGGAAATACTTTTGTTCCCTTCACATGGAAATACTCACCAAACAAGTGATCTTACATGTGCATTGTTTGTCTTCTTTGCCAATGAAACTTTTTACAAAGGTGAAAGTAAGTGGATTTTTATCCCTCGCTTGTGAAGAGCCTACTTTGTGATGGCATGGATGGACTCATAGCCTCTGCGACTTATACCTACTTTATCACAAGAACTTTGACTATCATTTGTACTCAAAATCCCCTCAATGTCCTTCATGATATCTTTCGTCAAA
Source organism: Cibotium barometz (assembly GCF_041138505.1). Taxonomy (NCBI): domain Eukaryota; kingdom Viridiplantae; phylum Streptophyta; class Polypodiopsida; order Cyatheales; family Cibotiaceae; genus Cibotium; species Cibotium barometz. Next base: position 37,674,506 of record NC_141059.1, read on the forward strand.
ACATCACGAAATCATTTGTAATTGGAGTCACAAACAATAGCCAACATGTCTTTTCTAATGCAAGCTTTCAAAAGACTCTGGGTATATAATTCCCCGCCCGATGCATCAATCAAAATATTCCTGAAATATAAACATTGAAGAAAAGGGTTAGTTGTAGAACTCTTATTAAAATTATCTAACACTCAATTATTTTTAATCACCTTGTTGCCATGATTCACCTTTTTCCTAGGACCACCGCCTATTGCAAGCCTATCAATTTTTGATAGCTCTCTTTGGTGTTCCCTTGCACCAACTAGGGTTTTCTTCAAATGATCTAATTTGACTCTAAGCTTATTTAATTCTTTCTCTTGTTCCTTTATTTGTATCTCCTGGGATCTTTATTCTTATTCTCTAAATTTTACACTTATTTTGTTAAATCTTCAATATTTTATTGAAGATGCAAATTTGATGTGTATATAAAGTTTTCTTGAAAGCCCCACCACAGATTGTTAGACGTTTACAATATCCAAGAAGACCATTTTTCCTATCACCAATGTGACGTACTAAACTAGTCAGATCAGTGAGAATGGTGGGTTATCTAACGTTAATGGGTCATGTGGATAGAGAGCACCATCAATCCATAAGTCTACATGTTTCTTTTCCTGAGCCCTAAGTAAAGGAGTGGATGAATTATCAAATGGTTGTCTTATGTGTAAGGATGTTTCATTGATGCATATTTTTCTTCTACATAAATATGAAGATCTATCTTACGTTTTCTTGTGTTAGTAATGTCTTCTAAAGGAGACATGGTTTAGACTAAGGTTGTTGAAAATGACCTTGAAAAGTACTTCTGAGGGTAACATATGATTGAGGGACCCTTTTTTATTTAAAAATGTTAAAATTTTAAAGAGTTAAAAAAATCCTAATTTTAGTGTCTCTTTTACTGGTGTTTTTCATATTTGGGGAAGAGAGATGTGTGGGACCACATATAAATGCATGAGATTTAAAAGGTATGGTATGGGGCTTGAAGAGGTAGTTATTGACTGGAAGTGATCTTGAAAATGTAATTTTGGAGGTTGCATATAATTGAGGGATGATTTTTTTATTAAACAATGTTAAAATTTAAAAATTTCAAAAAAACCCTAATTCTAGGGTTCCTTTTATCCACGTCTTTCAAATTTGGGGAAGAGAGAAGTGTGGGACCACATAAAAAAGGCAAGTGGTCCAAGAAATCTCACACAAAATTTTTAAAAATGAGAATGGACTCTAGAAATAATGGTAACTTTTTTAACAAGTGAGTGGATCCTAGAGTAACAATAGGAGAGGATCTAGGAGTTACTTGTCTAAAAAGGGACCCAAAAGTAGGGTATTCATTAGCTTGTCCCCTACTATGGACCCAAAAGTAGGGTATTCATTAGCTTGTCCCCTACTATGGAGCCAAGTTTAGCATTCTAAACCCAAAAACTTAGCAACTTAAGCTAATCCTTACAGGGCCCTTTTTGTAGTCCATATTTTCCCTAATGAACAAAGACAAGTGTACCAACACTAACATTGTGAAAATTCAACACTAACAACAAAGAGCAAAGTTTTTATTTATGTAATGGCTTATTACAAGAAGTTCATGTACAAAGATAAGATCATTGGCGACAAAATTAGCCAAAAGTAACAGTCTACAATGGCAAGGTCATTTATAAAGATAACAACACTTAGCATCATATAACTAAAAGTACCAATCTACAATAGCAAGACCATTTATAAAGATAACAACACTTGGCATCATATAACCAAAAGTACCACTCTACACAACGGCAAGGTCATTTATAAAGATAACAACACTTGGCATCATATAAGTAATCTATTTTACAAGCTACCTCCAAGACCTAGAGAATGAGGGATAATGTTTAACATATGGGTTTCGTGCACACACTTATTGTAACCTGCCATATGGCAGCTCTCTGATTCTTTGTTAGCAGCTTGTAGGCTTTGGATCTTCATGTAGAAATCTCATGAGAGCATTGTTATCATCCATTTCAACATAATCTACAAAAACGGTGTGTGGACAAAAACAAAGACTGATGATGTGTATATACTATGTAGAATACTAAGAGCTTCAGGAATATGTAATCAGTTTGAGTCAGTTTTGAGTTTTGGTTGAGATAAAATTCAATGTACAGGGAGAGAGAAAGTAAAGAGAGAAAATGAAAAGGTTTTGGCACAATTTCCCAAGGTTTTTGAAGAGGAATTAAGGTACCCTGTGACATGGATGGTGGGCTGTGAGATTGGACACCTATGTGTCAGTAGGAGCTTGATTTGGAGTAGGTGGCAGGCATGCAGGCCTGTGTGTGTCAGTTCCACACACCTGGAGGACATGTAGGATGCCAAGTGCACGGGAAGGCTCAAGAAGCCTCCTGGAGTAGGCGCCCGGTTTCTGGAGCCTAGAGAGCTCATTTGGCAGTTTGGCATGGAGATGGAGAGCTTAGAGGAGCTGTTAGAGGAGCTGTAAAGCTGTGTCCTACTGCTGATAGTCTCCAGACTGTCAGACCAAGCTCATAAACACTTCACACCAACTCAAACAGACCATAGCAAGTTACCAACACCATCAGCCTGATAGTTTTGATATCCAGCTAACACATAGATGTCTCTATACCTTCTCTACTGATTCTGATTTAGAATCAGTTCCCTTGTCACTAGACTCATACACTCAAGAGCTTCTTTTCCATAAACTCAAACAAAACCACTCATTCATTTCACAACAAGAATAGACCAAACCCAAATTCTCCATCTGCTTCAGGTAGAACACAAAATCAACACTATCTCAACAGTCTTGAGACATGGGCACAACATATCAAAAGAAAGCACAAATATAAGGATCCCTCAGGTGGATTACAATAACACAGCTTCAAATCTCTTTATGCTCTGTCACGCATGATGATAGGCCTGGCTCTCATAAACAAACAATGTTCACTCAGTTGTTTGATAGAAAAGCAAAAACAGTCAAAGATGAATTGAACAAGATCAAGTCTCCAACGGAGGTACTCTCCCTCTGCTCTAATTTAAACAATTCTGCTCTTTATGGGCTATCTCTTCTGCAAACTTGAAAAAAAGGCATAGGTACTCTAGCCTCCAATAGACAAATTAACCTGTAGGAGCCCACTTGACTGCAGCAGTCAACTGCAATCAAGATTGACTGTAGTCAATCTCTAACTCTCCTCCCTCTAGTGGGAACTCCAACCTCACCTTGCATGGAGTCTCTGAATTCTTCAAAATTTTTCCTCTTCAAGGTCGTTGCCACCTTTGTTCTTCCAACAAAAAATGCCACCCGTTTCTTTGGATCATCCATGCACCTTCTTTTTGCAATTGCGCACATGATTTTATCCACGTGACTGCCATGATGGTTTGGCCACTTGGGATCCATCACACATGATTTTATCCACGTGACTGCCATGATGCTTTGGCCACTTGGGATCCATCATACATCAACCTATTTACACATCATCTACCTACATACCATGTTCTGATGGGGCCATGGATTCAACTCACAACATGTTAACTTAGGGGTCTATCTACTGTTAACACTATTTGACTAGCACTTCAGTAGTGCTAGTAGGTGTTAACTAGCATTATGTCTACTCTTAAGTAGTGTTATCTAGCACTTTCTATATGTCTTCTATTAATAGGTATTAACGAGCACTTGAATAGTGTTAGCACATATTAACTAGCAGTCTATCTAATAGGTGTTAACTTATTGCACTTGACTAGTACTAGTAGATGTTAATTAGTTGTCTGTCTACTTTTAATAGGTGTCAGCTAGCAATTTACCTAATCAACATGTGTGTACTCTTAGTATTTTGAGTACTTTTCAGCATTGGTTTAGGGTATTAAAAGCATTGCAAATGAAAAGCTCTCCTTTCAATGTAGGTGTAGATGAACATGCAAGATCATGAAGGATGGCAACAAGTGAGAAGTGAGAATCTACCACCATTTCAGAAAGAGGAGAGGTCAACTGGTAAGGGTGGAGAGAAAAGAAGAAGATTCAACTACATTTTCTTATGTGGTACCACCTTAGTCTATCCCTAATATGAAGGGTACGGTGTGGACATTGAGTATGATGAATTTAGCAAAATGTTCGACTAGGGTTTTTCTTTTCACAAGGGTTATGGGCATGTTGACATTAGTGAGGGTGAAGGATAAGTGTTATAAACTATTAACATTGGAACCAAAGAGGTAGATGTTGAAGGCGCGACTGATAAATAGGGTGAAGGGCACAAAATAAAATGCATTATTTTTCATTAAGGCACCCAGGGCCAATGTGGATTCTACTAGAGTAAAGATCATGGGCATGTTGGTACTAGAGAGATCCCTAAAAATAAGGATGCCATGGAAGAGGATTCGAGAGAGAAGCATGATGAAGATGCATGGGAGATGAAGAAAGAAGACAAAGGGGTCTCAAATGCTAAGGTGATTTTCTAGTTTTCTTGAATCTGCCAAATGTCAGGTGATGACAATCCTCTTGAGAGGACAATGAAGAGAATGGTGTCTAAGAAGAATGCTCGTATTGTAGTACTTGGCCCAAAGATTTCCACACCAAAAGAGCTTGGGGAGATTCAAAAAAGGAGCCAGTACCTCCTTCAAAGAGCCTTCTCTTGCACCAGATTAGCTTGTAGAGCCAACAACAGAGCCCAAGGATCCACCTCCACAACCTACAAGTGTGTGAGGAAAGCCTCAAAACCATGCACTTGCATGAAACTCTAGAATGTTAACCCCCATGTATTTGAAGTTTTTTCTTGAACTCCCTTTGATACTGTTAGCGAGTGGCAATATATTTGTAATGCAAAAGTTATCATAATGGAAACTATGTTATTTTCCTACATGACTAGATTTTTCACTCCATTTCTACACTCTTAATTTTTTAACATCTTAATAGATTTTCTTCCTTTAATTTTGCTAGTGTCTAAGAACGCTCGTATTGTAGTACTTGGCCCAGAGATTTCCGCACCCAAAGGGCTTGGAGATTCACAAAAGGAGCCGGTACCTCCTTCAAAGGGGAGCCTTCTCTTCCACCAGAGTAGCTTGTAGAGCCACCACTTGAGACCAAGGATCCACCTCCACAAGCTACAGCATGTGTGAGGAAAGCCTCAAAACCACGCACTCGTAGGAAACTCTGAAATGTTAACCCCCATGTATTTAAAGTTTTTGCTTGAAGTCTCTTTGTTGCTATCTATACATCATAGCGGCAATATCTTTGTTTAATGTAAAAGTTATTGTAATGGAAACTCAATTATTTTCCTACATGACTACATTTTTCACTTCATCTATACATTCCTCTTAATTTCAATACATCATAGCGGCAATATCTTTGTTTAATGTAAAAGTTATTGTAATGGAAACTCAATTATTTTCCTACATGACTACATTTTTCACTTCATCTATACATTCCTCTTAATTTCAATACATCATAGCAGCAATATCTTTGTTTAATGTAAAAGTTATTGTAATGGAAACTCAATTATTTTCCTACATGACTACATTTTTCACTCCATCTATACATTCCTCTTAATTTCAATACATCTTAATAGGAATGCCTCCTTTTTTCAATATTTTGTGCAAGGTATGTTATGTGTTTTTTGGTTACAAGTTCAGAGATTGGGACCATGTCTATCTCTTGGCTAAATATTGGCTAGCATATGAGAAGTACCTAAGATTACGAACATGGGTCAGCGAACATGGGTCAGACTGAGGGCACCACAATCCAAAGGGCACATGGATGACAGTGCCAAACTTAGAAAACCAATCAGAGAAAGAGCTTTAACACATTTCTGTTAGAAGATATGTATACCTAGGGCTGGCGGGCTGCTATGGCTTCAAAATGAGGATTGTTGTCATTACACATCTTAAGCTACATTGTTGGTAGAAGAGGATCCCTTCAATGATGTAGATAATAAGTGTTTCAAAGTGAGACTGGAAGAGGAGATGAGGGCATGCCAAAGGGAGCCAGAGGAGAACAAGAGACAAGAGAAAAAACAAAGATGGATGGAAGAAGATATAGAAAGACAGGCTAAAAGAGAGATGAATCATGCTCTGAAAACAAAAACATAATTCAAACGCCTCGCAAGGAAACAATAGTAGTACCTAGATTTTTTGGGGATAAATGGTTAGCAAAACCTATCACAACCGAATGTATTTAGCATCTTGATTATACTAAGCACATATTTGTGAATCTCTCTTTGTCCTTAAGTGTTGTAAGTTTCATATTTTTGTAATAAGTGAGCAACAAAATGAGATGAAGTAGGTGTTAGTTAGCAATATACCATATATTAATAAGTAATTTTTTGGTGTTTTCATAGGGCTCATAGGTGTTGATTAACATTTTGCTAGTTATTAACTAGAAATCTACCTTATTATAACAAGTGTTAATAAGTAGTATGCCTTATATAAAAGGTGTTAATTGGTTGGTTGCAAGTGTCTATTTGGGGCTGTAAGATTCCTCCCTCTAGATTTTGAGGTGTAAAGGTGTAAGAACCTCCCCTTCTGTTCTTGTAATTATTTCCCTCTCTCAAAAAAAAAAGATCTTGTTTTACCCTAGAGAGAGAGAAAATGTCTAGAGAGAGATAATCTAAAATTGAGATCTTTGGATATAAAAATCCTCCTAGTGTTTAAAATGGTTTCCCCTGAAACAAAAGTTCAAAATGAACTTTCCAATGTGCATTAGGAATCAATTAAAAATGATATAAGGGACCTTAGCCTAAGGGTCTAGATTTTCAGAAATTTTTGGAAGGTCCAATTAACGTTCCTATGGGCCAATAGGATTAATCCAAGTGTTGGGATGAGATAAATCCAAAGAATAAAAGAAAATACCCAAAAATGAGTAAATGCTCACATAAGATAAAGAGTTGACTGAGTACAAGGTTTATTAGTTAAAAACTATAAGATATTTTGGAATAATGATACATTTTTTACACCTTGGTAAGGAAAGGGGGACTCTTGAGATAGGCACCTACTAATTCACACATGTGGATGAGTTTTAATTCAAAAACATTGTGATATTTTTATCTCTCCTCTCTCCTGGATCAAACCAAATCAAAAAGGGAGCCAAACTGATCCAAGCAATTGGCAGAAATTCAGAAAAAGTCCCATCATCGGTATCGAAGTAGAAAAAGCTACTAAATGTGATTACGATGTGAATAAGATGTGAATGCGATGTAATAGGATGTGAGTGGATGTGTTAAGATGTGAATAGATGTGATAAGATGTGAATAGATGTGATAAGATGTGAGTGGATGTGATAAGATGTGAATGTAATGTAAATGGATATGGATGTGGATAAGATGTGAATGTGATGTAAATGGATGTGGATGTGAAGAGATGTGGAGGGGATGTGATGTGATGTAAATGGATGTGAATGTGATGAGATGTGGATGGGATGTGATGTGATGTACATGGATGTGTATGTGAATGTGAAGAGATGTGGATGAGATGTGATGTGAATGGATGTGATGTGATGTGAAATGGATGTGATGTGATGTGATGTGAATCGGGATAGATGTGAATGGATGAGATACAATGTGAATGGATGTGATGTGATGTGATATGGATATGGATAGATATGAATGGATGAGATGTGATGTGAATGGATGTGATGTGATGTGAAACGGATGTGATGTGAATCGGGATAGATGTGAATGGATGTCAATGTGATGTGATGTAAATAGATGTGAATGGATGAGGTGTGATGTGAATGGATGAGGTGTGATGTAAATAGATGTGAATGGATGTCAATGTGATGTGATGTAAATAGATGTGAATGGATGAGGTGTGATGTGAATGGATGTGATGTGATGTGAATCGGGATAGATGTGAATCGGGATAGATGTGAATGAATGAGATGTGATGTGATGTGAATCGGGATAAATGTGAATGGATGAGATGTGATGTGAATGGATGAGATGCAATGTGAATGGATGTGATGTGATGTGATATGGATATGGGTAGATGTGAATGGATGAGATGTGATGAGGATAGATGTAATGAGATGTAATATGATGTGACTAGATGAGAATGGATGAAGGACGATGTAACATGATGTGACTAGATGAGAATGGATGAAGGACAATGGAATATGATGTGACTAGAAGAGAATGGATGAAGGACGATGGAATATGATGTGACTAGATGAGAATGGATGAAGGAAGATGGAAATACATATGATTGGATGTGGATTAAGCAATGTGAATTGATGTAGAAGAATGTGGAATAACGAGAAATGATGTAAAACAATGAGGAAAGATGAGAGTTCGTTAGATATTTATGACCTGTTTTTAATGATTGTTTTATGTCAAGAATGCTGGGGAAGCATTTTGACCATCTTGTGAATGAGGTCGTGGAGACCTAAAGTTGCAACAGCTGACGGAGAGTCAACGGAGGACATCTCACGTAGCAAGGTCGGCCGAGATCTTGACCAGCCTCGGTTCGATTTAAATGGTGAGCTTCCAGTACGGTGGATAAGGGACCAAGGAAGCGACCTATAAGTGAAGCGCTAGGTGACCTACGAGAAGGAGCCTAGAGGGTGCTGACCATACGGTGCTCGGGCTCTGGGTCACCAAAGATACCCACACGTGCGTCGAGGAAGAAAATGGAACAAGGAGTTAGAATTAATTTCTGAACTCGGGCATGGATCTGGTTGATTATCCTTGTTGGTCCTCAACAGATGAGTCCATGGCTCTTTTATATGGATCTGTTGGTTGATCAACGGAGAGTCCATCTGGATTTTTATAAGTGAATATTTTTTCGGGTACTATGAGCTAGGAACTATTGAAAAGGCCCCTGAGTGTACAGGTGGTGAGCATTCTGGTTGCCTGGGTACACGATGGGATGATTGATTGAAAATTAGAATTCAACCGGATACTTTGGAGGATTATGATCAATGATACTATGGTTTCATTAAAAGATTGTTTTAAAGACAGCTGAATCTGTGAAAAAAGCAATTTCATATTGGGTGTGTAAGTGGTGTGACTATCTTGAAGTTTGCTTGAAGCGCCAACTATAGGGGGCCTAGGAACTCTTTTCCCTGGTACTCGGGGCAAAACATAACCAAATTCCTAAATGGATCCTATCACTACACTAGTTGGGTGGTTGGCTAACCCATGGGAGGACTGATGGATCCCTAAAAGGAGACTCAATTCTATTATGGTACGATATATGAAGTAAATCCCAGATAGTCTTTGTTCTATGGAAAAGAATCAACGGTTGTGCCTCTCGATGAGGAAAAAAGAGTTGGTCTCTATGATCCAAGTGCAAGTCTTTTCCTTGATCTGATCATGTGACTTACAGGTTTGGTCGGATCAGTTTGGTTAGTTAAGGCTCTTGACTACGTTAGAATAAAAATATCTTGGAGGAATCGCCCTTGCTTTCTGGGTGAGGGAAGTTTTTTCGGGTTCGGTTTTGGAAGAACTAAGGGATTAGTCTCTTGTCCGGATATCCATGGGCAAGGCCCCGAGTGAGAGGCTTTGCCCTACACAAGAAGTGCTACTTCCGTTGCTAGCACCCCCGCCGATCTCATTGCGCGGAGGGGGCAGGGATCTTTCAGCTGGTATCAAAGCGAATTGGCTAAAGTGGATCAACCGAGAAGCAGGAAATGTCAAAAATTTATGAAGTACCAGTAAAAGATTATAATTGTGTGATGAAATTCATACAAATTGATATCCAAAATAAAAATTCATAAATTGATAATTGGGTCTTCAGATGGAAGTATCGCAATTGTATGGAATCCTTGACTTGCTTGAGGCCTAGATATGATGGTATTTACCTTGTAATTCCAAGGACCATGACTACCTGTATATACCGTGGGTATAACTGACTGACAATGTATATGAGTAAATCTAAGATCTTGAAATTATAAGCAAAAATGCTATCCAGAAGATGAATTAGAATGTTGGTTGTGATATGATTTTAGAATTCTCGTTGAGAATTGATGAGTTTATTTGGATTCTGATTGAAAGATAATGATTCTTGCACTCTGGTTGAAAGAAGATAAGTTTAACAAAGCCACAATGAGGATGAATGGGACAAATCCCAGTGATGATATTGGTAACTGGAATGATAATTATGACTTCAGCAAATCACTATGAGATTAGTGGATTGTGCTGATAGATTATTGTTGTTAACCCTTGACCCAGTGGATCTAATTAAGGGAGGACAAATTGAAAACCTGCATAACTAAAATTCCCATGGAGGAATGATGAGATAGAATTTTTGGTCTGATGGACCATTACTGTGTTAAGAATATGAATGAATTATTCTCTAATAATGAGTTCTGTATGTTCTTCTGCTAGAAGGGATCTTCATCTCATGATTCAGTGGGGGGCTAACCAATCTAAAGAACCCCATAAATATTTGGATCTAAAGTCGGATTTGAATTATAAATAAAGGGACTTAACAAGAATTTTCGTACTGATAGGATCATGGATCGAGGTCGTCATGGTAGGAATGAGGAAGATCTTGACTTGGATGTTCATATAAGTCTTCATAGATTGCAGCCTGGACCTTTCAAGGGTGAAGGGGAAAACTTGTGCAAGGCTGTGGAGAAGTAAATCGAAGCAATGGAAGAATACTTCGATGTCACCGGGTACAATGAGAAGAGTAAAATGGCTCTTGCAAGACTGAAGATAGTAGAAACAGCTAGAGTGGCATGGAGAAACCATTGCGAGACAAACCATCTTGATCGGAACACCCAGACATGGAGTGATCTCAAGATTTACCTAAGGAAGAGATTCTGTCCTTTTGGCTTTTTGGAAACAAAGATGAACGAATTCTTAGAGTTAACCCAAGGGAGCAGAACTATTGAAGTGTATCACCAAGCGTTCACTCTCCTCCTCAAGTACTCGTCGCCACCACCACTGGATGAAGAACAGCTGATGGGGCCAGGTTCATTCGGGGACTAATGTCCTAGTGAAGAATGCCAAGCCAGTTTCCATGGCCGAAGCAGTACGGATGTGGCGAAGGATTTGACCAAGGCCTTTGATGTCAAGGTTCCACCAAAGCCAGCACCATTATCTTTCAAAAGACTTCTAGCTCCGGAAGGTGATTCCAACTTTCCACTGCCTAAGAGACAACAAGGTCAAGCTCAGGATATGGAAAGTTCCAAAATGGAAGAAATGTCCTTTTCCCGGAACTCAATCCCCTAGAAAAGCTTGTGGTGGGTAGAGAGTGTTTCTGTTTGAGTTGGTGTGAAGTGTTTGTGAGCCTCGTACGACAATTTGGAGATTGTCAAATCAATAGTCAGGAGTCGGAAAGCTTTTGGATAGAGTGTTTTTGTTTGGTAGCCATGGGCTATCTGTTGTCAGGCTTGTGGTTATAAGATTGGATACTAGTTTGATTTGAATGTTCTGAGGGTTTACAAGTGCCAACTGACACAGAGGAGAAAGAATCTACTTTAGCTACGTCAGTGTTAGTCATGCTTGAGAGGACAATCATTCGGAGGTAGTTGTGTGGTCAGCTGTAGTTAGCAGAGATCCAAGTGTGTAACATCCTTGCAAGGTGAGAGGGGTCTGAGGTCCTATGTGTGTCAGAGGACTTTTAGAGAAGGTTTCTGTGTGTCAGGACAGAGGTTCTAACTTGGTTGGGAGGGGTGACAGAATTTTGAGGTAGAATTCAATATGGTATAGTTAGCAGAGGGGTCAGACAGCAAGAGAGGGTCTAGGAGTGTGTTGGGGTTGTGGTTATATGGTCAGTTGATGTTGGAGGACTTACTGAGAGGCTTGGAGGACAATTTTCTTTTTGAGACAAAGAAGAGATCTTTGGAGGTGAAATTCAACCTTTTCTACATCAGTTGAGACTCATTTTGGTCAGCTCTGAGTCAGGTTTGGTCAGGAGAGGATCTAAAAGGGAAGATTAGAGCTTTTGGAAGTCTGTGCTAACCTGAGAGGACATCTAAAGAAGGTAGCTGAGACAAAAAGGAAGTTTGGGAGGGTGTAGAAGTGTCCAAGTGAGTCAGCTAGAGGAAAGAGGATAGGTGCAGGTCTGATTGGTGCCCTTGGAGCTAGGATTTTAGCATCCCCCAGTTTTGATCCCATTACATTTCTTCCTTGTGTGCCTGTTGATGGTGTATAGAGGCCATCACCTAGAGACCACACATTGTTTTGGTGCCCCCACTGAGGATCAGAAGGCTTTTGTGTAGGGCTTTGGTTTCAACAGTTTGGAGTCCATCTTTTGAACAACTCAAGACCAATGGCTTGTTTTGGTTATGATGCGTTCAGAGGTCAGAAGGGAGAGGATGTCTCTCAAGTCTCAAGGCTATTAAGTTAGTGTTGATTTTGTGTTCTATCTGAAGAAGATGGAGAATTTGGGTTTGGCCTATTGTTTAGATGGTTTTATTGTGATGTAGTATGAGTGGTTTTGTTTGAGTTTATGGAGAAGAAGCTCTTGAGTGTATGAGTCTAGTGAGACTAGGGAACTCATTTCGAGTCAAAATCACTAGAGAAGGTACGTAGCCATTTGTGTGTTAGCTGGACATCAAAACTGTCACTAGCAGAGCTAATGATGTTGATACCTTGCTATGGTTTGTTTGAGTTGGTGTGAAGTGTTTGTGAAACTAGTCTGAGAGCCTGGAGACTAACAACAGTCACACGAGTCAAAAAAGCTTGTGGGTAGATCGCTAGTGCTAATTGACTTATAGTAGCTAATACCTATTACATAACAAAAGGTAGACCGCTAGTTAGAATATGCTAGCACTAGTTAACACTATTTACTAGTAGATAGAGTGCTAATTGACTTATAGCTAATACATATTACATAAGACAAACAACTAGTTAACATCTCAAACAAAAGCTGCATGCTAGCTAACACACATGTTAACTATGCAAAGTGCTAGTTCACACCTATTAACAATAGTCATAATGCTAGTTAACACCTACTACACTAGGCTAGTGTTGGTTAACACCTAGGTACATGATGTATAGTGCTAGCCAACACACATTTACCCTAACTAGCACTGGTCATGTTAACTAGCACAAGTAAAGAATTGTTTATACTAACTAGAATCTTTTAAGGTCAGATAAGTGCTAACAACACCTAATGGCACTAGGTTGGAACACCTATTTATAGTAATTAACAACAATTACTACTAATAATTAGCATGTAGAATTTGGTCGAATAATAGTGAAAGATGTTGAAAGCTAGAACCTTAGTCAATTTGTGTGTTTGAAAAACACTAAAAGCTAAGCATGGACTTAGAACTTGCATGAATCAACAGCCCTCCATTTGTTTCCAATGAGCATGCACATGCAAAGCACATTAGGTGGTAATTGTGCCTACATGGTCAGATGACTAGCATCAGTGCTTCTTCATTATGAAGAGGGAACTCACATCTACTGCAGATGCCATCAACTAAGAGTTGGCCAATGTAATTGTTGCTACCTTTGGAGGTGTAGGCACAATAAAAGCTTGTTCTCCACTCTTCAGTCCATGAAATATCTATAGCAAAATATCATAATGGCCTTAAAGCACGTGCACATGGCTAGATTGCACCATAACTTGAGCCTGTAAAATAGAAATAAAGGATGCCATTTCAATATTGGGTATGCTACATTTTTGGCAACAACACACTAGGAGTCAAGCAAGAACCCACCTGAAAACTAGCAACACAACTTTCTCCATCTTTGTGTCCCTCCAATGGATTGGGACCATAGCCTAGAAATAACAATGCTATTTTTACATTTGCGATAATCGCTTGAAGCCCAATTTGGCACATATTCACCGCCCCTTGAGTCTGAGGCAAGTGGCTCAATTCTTCTTCCACTGTAGATAGTTGTCCTCTCAAAACTTTAGCGGCTTCACTCATTTTCTCATTGCTCCTCTCCTCTATCTTTACTTTTTCCAAAGCTCTTGTGATATCATCAAGCTTAGCTCTAGCTTTGTGCATATTCTTCTATACGTGCTCCATAAGGTTTTTAACTTCAAGTGTGCTAGAGTTTAGGAAATACTTCCTTTTGTGGGGTTCAAAGTACACAAATGTGGGAGCCTCCTCGTTCTCTAAGGAAGGTGTAGTGTTGCTTGGCCTCTTGCCGAAATCATGGCTCACCTCATCTTTCGTGTTTTCGAATGACTCGATGCTACTCGACCCTTATAAGGGGTTGTCATCTTTCGTGTTTTTGAATGACTCGATGCTACTCGACCCTTATAAGGGGTTGTCATCTGATTTCTTATCAACCATTTCAACAAGTTTTTCTCAAAGTAGCCTTTCTCCTTTAACTCGTCATTAACTTGTTTTGCAAAGCATACTAAATTGAAAGTCACTTGCTTACCAGACTTTTGAGCAACTACACCAAACTCCTTTATGTAACCCTGAGCAAAATGAATTGGAATCTCCATGTTGGTAGGCTCTCTCTGGTACACCTTAAAATAAAATTGCATCAAGTCTCCGGACACATTATCGCCAAATAGCATTACACTTCCATAATCTCTCTCCAGTAGCCCTCTCCAACCAAGCTCTCACAACCAGCCCTCTAGTCTTGTGGAGGGGGTGTCCTACATTGCTCTCCTCCCATGTGAATAAACTTAAGGGGAGAACCCTTCTCCTCCCCCAGCCCTTTGGTTCCATTTCTAGCTAGCCCTTTCTCTCAACTTAAGGACACTCTACTTTCCCCCCATATAAAGAGACTTAAGAAAGCACACTTTTTCTCTAAGAGGTGGTTTCCACCACCGGAAGAGTCTTTTGCTCATAAAGTGAGCAAACGGACTCCAAATTGCAATCCATCTAGAGCGTTGAGATTGGGATTGTGTGAGTTACGAGAGGGTGGACAATATGGCTCCTCCTTGAAAATGCCAAAATGCTACCTTGAGAAGCGTGCACAATGAGACGACGCAAGAGAGAATGCTCTGAATGCAGCCCCAACTCTTCCCTTGGGAGTCCCTCATGGAGAAAATGGCTAGGTTATATTAGCAATCAGTTAAAAAGAGGTTTTTAGATTAATCCTTGATGTTAGCAATAGTTAAGAAAGATATAGGATGCTATTTTTTTCCCTAGTTTTGAAAATATCTAATCTCTTGAAGGATTGTTGTTTTCTCAAAAAGATAATGTGGTTTCTTGTATCTTCTAAGGTTGGATTAACTATTATGTTGCTATCTTGCTTAAATTAAAGTATAGGTACATCTTCTTCATGCCTTGATGCAAACCTCATTCATGTGCTTGTGTAGCCCGGGTAGTGATGTTAGCGTGGCTTGGAGTCGGTCCAAGGTACTCGTCATACTATTGAGAAGTTGGAACTCCCTGGTTTGGTGAGAACTATGGATGCTGCCTAGTTCTATAGGCCTAGGCTAGTGCAGTAAATAAGCCCATCCTAACACGTAGACATCCCTCCAACAAGGAGCAAGAGGATCAAGGGACAGAGCCTGAGTGAGTACGACAGGTCAGCTTAAGTCCTTGTCGGCTACCAATGACAAGGGGTATGGTCCTATAGGGATTGCCTAGTCTATGGAGGTCTATGGAGACTGGAAGGCTGAATTCTAGATCATCTCGGAAGAATAAAAAATAGAATAAGAGAGCCTGGATCTAGCTATAATTAGATTTGAACTTTGTAATTTTTTTTTAAATTTCCTTGTTTTCTAGTATGGTTGGATCATTGTTTTAAGTTAAGTGACTGTTTTAATGAACACTGTGTAAGATCCCTAATTAATGAACTTGTCTATATATGTCACACAATGTGGTAGGATTAATTAGAAAACAAAAATGACTGGTGAGTTGGGTGGAAACTAGGAGGATGGAATGCCATGATGACACCATCCTATGGACGGGTGGACCTGATTAGTCGGGTAACTTTCCAATAAAATTAATCAATCGCACTTCTACGCTAGGCAAGTAAGTCCCTGGGCGATTCTACTGGGCAATTCTACTGGGCGATTCAGGTCAGTGGTCGTGCCTCACATAGATGGAAAAAAAGGTGTTGTTTTAATAATCAAGAATAGAGGCTGCACAAGATAGGTCAATCACTCTATGGGTGATTCGATTTTAAGAATCATTTAGGAGACCACACTCCCCTTGCAAAATAGAACTAGGTCTTACCTAGTAGTCATATCCTTGTTGTCTCTACATGGTCAAGGTGTCAACTTAGTATACTATCTTAAGTATTCCCTTTATAGGCCTTTATAAGTTGGGGGACCTTATAATACGTGGAAGACAATCTACAAGAGTACAAGAAATGGACATTGGTACCAAGGATATTTTCCTCCCTTGGCTTATTTCTCTAAGTTATTGGCCATCCACTTTCTATCTCGATACCAAGAGTGCAAGTAGTAAAGATTGATGTCAAGGACACTATCCTTCCCTAGGCTTCTATGTGTTTGGTCATCCACTTTCTATCTTCTTCTAAGGCATGACATAATGGAGTTTCTTTTTTAGTGCATCCCAATGTGTGGGTCATGCAAATATTGTATGTAACATGAGATGCAATGTAGCCATGTTTGTTGATGTAGTTTAGAAATAAGGAAAATTTTTAGGGTCGTTAACAACATAAATACAATTTTAGAATAATAAAGTTTAGAATTATCTCTATTAAGTCTTGCGACCTTGATAGTAGATCCCCTTTATTCTTCATAGACATGTATTATTGAGGAGAGGGCCTCAACACATGGGTGACATCGTGATGACATCCCCACCATGTCATGAGAAGAAGTCAAATGATAAAAAGCTATAAGAAGTACACTAGGACTTAAAGATTGGAAGTTAGCCATTAATATTATTATATATTACTAGTCTCTTTGGATGTGTACCTCATTTTATCTCCTTCATCTAGGTTTGTACATGGCAATCTACCAAACTATACATATCATACCTTGTTGGTAAGGAAATCCCATTCCATGTTGAATATCACTTGCGCAAATGCTTTTTCTTTTGCATCCATATGTCATCCCACAAGATCTTGTCTATGTCATTAAGATCTCATATTGTTATAAAGGCATGGACAAGAAGAAAATTAAGCTGCCCTTATCTCGTACATAGCTGTGATTAAAGAACACCATCTAGAGACAATGTGATAGAGTGGAATCAAGGGCAACAGAGTTGCCTTCCTCACACCTATAAATAAAATGCAATTTGTTTCTACACATGTCTCTAAAATTCTTTACAAAAATAGATTATTGTCAACCTGTTTACGGAATGAGTCAAACTAAGACCTCCTATACCATGATGTCCATGTGAAGCTCACTGCCATAGTTTATAACGAATACGCCTTGTTGGTTGGGCTCCTCTTTATAACGAATACACCTTGTTGGTTGGGATCCTCTTCATCCTCTTCATTGGTAGCCTCATGTGTGGAGTCCTCTTCATCCTCTTCATCGGTAGCCTCATGTGTGCAGTCCTCTTTGAGACCTTTCTTCTTTTTATGGATCATCCTCTTTCCCCTTCTTACTTTTTCAATCTCTACCTCTTGTAATGTTCATTGCTTTTAAAATGGATGATGATATTTCTTCTCTTCCTTGGGCATGAATTTGGGGTAATATCCTAAGAGTGTAGCTTCATCTTCCTCCCAAGTTGCATCCTCTTCAAGGTAGTCTTTCCATTGCACTAGATGTTCTATAAGAGTTCGATTATGGAGTTGCCTTTCTCTAGAATCTATGATCCTATGAGGTTGCAGCTGCAGCTCAAGGACTCCATGAGTTAGGATTACAAATTCCTCATCATCAAGAATATGATCAAGATTGGGTACATAAGGTTTTAGTAAGCTTTAAACATGAAATACATTGTGGACCTTAACATGGGCTGGGAGCTATAGCTTATAGGCACTGTATAGAGCTATAGCTTATAGGCACTTCTACCCAGACACTGGATGACTGTATAGAGCATTCAAGGTCTTTGCATAGCCTGGCTACCTTGTGAGATGGGGCTATCATGAGCTTCATGGAGGATTAGTATCTTTAGGGAAGGGTCCTTAGGAATACATAGCTTATGATTGAATTAGAGGCACCCATCATGGGTGGAGTAACCCTTGATTATATTTTTCTCTTTCTCTGAAGTTTCCCATTCTTTGAATAAGTTCACCATGCTTTGGTAGCCAGGATCATGAAATGAGACTTCTTTCACCTTGACCAGTATGGGATCATTTGGCATAGAAAATGCACTTAAGAAAGATTTGCAGCTAAGTGCATTTGCTACCACATTATCCCACACAGGGTGGAATTTGATGTCAAAGTCATATTCTTGTGTAGGATTTAAACCCATCTTCTTTGACTCATATTGAGGTTAGGCTGGGTGAAGATCCACTTTAGACTCGTGGTCGGTTACAAGCTGGAACTTGTGCCCCAAGAGGTAATGTCTCCATAACTTGAGGCAATGAACAACTATAAGAGTTCCAAATCATGGGTGGCATAGTTGGCCTCATATTGCTTTAGCTCTTGCGAGAAGTATAAGCCACCAGTCTTCCTTCTTTGGCTAAGACACCTCCAAGTGCTAGACTACTGGCATCAATAACCACCTCAAATTCCCAAGTGAAATCGAGAAGTTTCAGGATTGGTGCTGAGGTAATGATGGCTTTGAGATGATCCAAGTGAAATCGAGAAGTTTCAGGATTGGTGCTGAGGTAATGATGGCTTTGAGATGATCAAAGCTGACTTGTTGGATAGGCAACCACACTATCTTTCAATCTTTCTTAAGAAGATCGGTTAAGGGTGCAGCTACTACCAGGGAGTAATCTTTGATGGAAATCATGTACCATACATGATATACTAGAATGGCCACCCCCAATTCAATCCATGAACTTTACGGACTGAATTGGGGGTGGCCATTCTAGTATATCCTTGACCTTGGCAGGATCTACTGAGATACCATCTTGGGAGAAAATGAATCCAAGATACTCAATCTGGTGAGTAAAGAAGGTACGTTTACTTTTCTTAGTATAGAGTTTATGTCTACACAATAATTGCAGAAGTCTACGCACATGCTCCTCATGCTCTTCCATCGACTTGGAGTAGACTAGAGTGTTGTCAAAAAAGACAAGAACAAAATAATCCAAGTAGGGATGGAATATACCTTGCATTAGGTGGTTGAAAGTTGTAGGAGCATTGGTAACCCGAATGACATCATAATAAATTCATAGTGGCCATACCAAGTATTGAAAGCTGTCTTGGATATATCTGCTTCCTTGACTCTAACCTGATAGTAGTGAGACCTTAAATCTACATTAGAGAAAACCTTGGCCCTAAAAATTCTATCATGAAGCTCGTCAATGCGAGGGATAGGGTACTTGTTCTTGATAGTGACTTGATTTAGCTCGTGATAATCTAGCAGATAGAGATGAAGAGTGCCATCCGGGTGCTCCCCAAGGAGAGTTATTGGGGTGTACAAATCCTTATTTGGTGAGTTGGCAAATTTTCTCCTTGATCTCAATGGCTTTAGGGAGAGACATCTTATAGGGTCTTTTGGAGAGAGACAGGTTGAGCACCACGAGTTAGCTCGATCTCATGGTCGACTTCTTAGGGGGGTGGTAGTCTTATAAGCTCATTCAGGAAAGATGTCAGAGAATTCTTAGAGCCAAGAGAGTTTTTATTCTTTACTAGGTTCACGAGATTTGTTGAGCTTGACAAGGAAAACTTATTGTCCCTTACGTGCTCCCTTGAGAAGATGTTTTAGTTTGACTACCCGAGACTTGGGTTTACATGTCTTCCTTTGAACTAGTACAACTTGGTCATGTTAATTTTTAAAAGTGATGCTCCCCTTCTTATAGTGAACACTAGAATTGTTTGCGACTAACCAATCCATCCCAAGGATTGCATCATAAATCCAATTCAAAATCAAGTTTTCCTAAATAGTGGTGAGATATTACTTCCGTCCCATTAGCTAGCTCTACAACCATTTTCCTAGTTGGTTTTTGATCCAAGTTTAATTTTTGTAAACACCTTGGAGAAAGAAATGAACGAATACTGTTGTAAATCAATCAAAAGATGGAATCGCTTACCATGATGAGCAGCTGGGATTGGAATGACACCAAATTTCTTGTTAGAAACTTGATGCTCTACTGCCGCATAGATGGTGGCATGCTCTTCTTCGGTCAATTCCAAAGTTGATTCGTCATTTATAGCACAGGTGCGGGAAACTACCCCCCATGACCTTTACCACGTTCACCATCGCTTGCACCTTGGTGGATGGGGCTCCACAACCTTGATTTGCTCAACCAATTTGAGGAAAAGATGTCACAAGCTTGGGGAAATTGGCTTTAAAGTGTCTGGGGCCATTGTAATGGAAACACACAAGGGCCTCTCTAGTGGAAGCCGTATATGTGCAGGGAACAAAGAGGTTGGTTGGTCGACCTTGGTTGTAGTTGGGAACATGTGAATGGGGCTTCTTGTAAGACTGATCCTTAGGGTTTTATTTAGGGGGAGATCTCTTCTAGAGGGCCTAGCTTTGCAGGCTTTAGTTGCTTCACAAGAGGTTTGGCTCGTATGAGAGTATCTTGCAATGTTCTTGGCCTCACTGCTTGGAGGTGGGAATCTAAAGGTTCATTCAAGCCTTGGTAGAAACAGGGTGGGGCATATTTCCGGAGAGTGATGAACTTAGAGTAGTACTCCTCCAGAGTTAAGCTGAGCTACTTGAGGCTAAAGAACTCACTCATCTTGATAGACTCATGAGATGGGGGAGGATACTACTCCTTCACACCTTGTTTGATGTCACCCCAAGTTTGGGAGTGTTCGGTAACGTCCTTATCATGGCACCATTGCTTCAACCAAAGCTTAGCATCCCTAGTGAGGCAAAACCGTGCAAGCATGGATTGGTTCGCAGCTCCAGTAGTACTGGCTGAGAAGTAATCATCCATTTCTTAAATTACTCATTAGGAGTTTTTTGGACTATGGAACGCTATGTAAGGATCCTAATTTTAAGGGATTAAGGCTTAAAATGTGCATGCTTAAGGAGACAAGTGCAATGAATAGGCCTAGATTTTGGGCCCCTTCATAGACTTCCCACCTCTGAAAGTACGGGGACCCCTACTCCTCTTCACTTTCTCTCTCTACCTTTTTGAAAGTAGTGGGCAAGGCCTCATAACTCCTCTTCTTTCCACCTCAGCAATCTCGTGGGTAAGGTGGACCCAAAAAATGACTTTTTTTTTCATTTTTCCTTTTTATGAGCCTTAAACTTGCCTCTAACCTATATATATACATAAAATCCCATTTTTAGCCTCATTTTCCCTCATTATTTCCCCAAAATCTCACTTTCCCTTCACTTTTCCCCAAAATCTCACTTTCCCTCCACTTTTCCCCAAATCTCATTTTCCCCAAAGATCCTCATAACTTCTCTACTTTCCACCTCAGCAATCTCATGGGTAAGGTTGACCCAAAATATGACTTTCTTTTTTCCCATTTTTCCTTGTTTTAACCCTCAAACTTTCCCCCAACCTATATACATACAAAAAATCCTATTTTTTGCCTCATTTTCCTTCTCATTTACCCAAAATCTCACTTTCCTTCCACTTTTCCCCAAAATCTCACTTTCCCTCTACTTTTCCCCAAAATCTTCTCTTTTTTACCACTTTGAAATTATCCACCTAGTTTCCCCCCTAATTTTCTGCACTACTCTTCTTCATACTATTGTAGCATCCATGGAAAGCTTGGTATCTCTCCCTCCCTGCCCTACACTTTGGGGCTAAATTCTCTCCAAAACACTCATTTTTCTCTCCATTTCTCTCCTAATCATCTCTACTTAGTCCTCTTCTCTAATCTTCACTAAGTCTCTTCACTAATTTATCTGTTGAAATTTGAGCATAATGATGAGCTATGGTGGATCAAACACTAGAACCAACATCATTAACAAAGTGATTAGCAAATAATTAATTAGCAAATAGATTAATGTAGGCATGGATACTAACAAACCAGCTGCAAATTCTCATTAGGGCTATGCCTCAATTTATAGAGTTTACATCAAGCATCAAATCCCATTGATTTCTCCATGATTCACTCCCAGAATATCTCCACCTCTTGCCCGATTCTCTCCACCTTTTCTCTTTTCCCTGAATATCTCCCACAATAACTCCACACTCCTAAATTCTCTCATGCTACCCTTTATTCTCTCCCAGTAGTTTCTTCTTACCTTTTCACAGATTCTTTCACAATTACATCTTCTCTTTTACAGCCTCTAACCAAGGGCTTGTTCCCGCACACACCCTATTCACTTGTATTTTTCAACACCTCTCCTCAAGTGAATAATCCTAGCACACCTAGACCCTATACCAAGTTTCCCTCTTACTTGATAGCCCGCGACCAGTGCCTCAAGTCCCTAAACTCCATAGTCCTTGACACTCTCTCTCTCTCTCTATGTGTCCAAGGCTACTGTAAGTGCTCGCGACCTTGACTAAAGTGCTCACACATACATCTACCACGTGGCCTACATCATCGGTGGCTCAGAGGTGGTTTTACTTTGTTGGGGAAGGTTACATTGGGTTGTGGGCTCTCTCTCTCTCTCTCTCTCTCTCTCTTAGAAAAGATGATCCGACTCCACTTCCTTTGGAGCCTCCATGAAGTTTGCCGATGTCGTTCCTTCTTCACTGGGTTTGCTATAGCAGTCTCTCGCCATGTGTCCTGGCTTTCCACATTTGTGGCAAGTGAAGGTCCTCCCTCCTACTCTACCTCTTCCTCGTCCTCGTCCTCGAGAGAATCCTCCTCGGGTGAAGAATGCTTTTTCCTCTCCTGCTGTTGAGTCGAGCCCTTTTCTTCTCTTTGCCTCTGCTCTCTTGCTCTAGTAGAGCTGCTTCTATCTCATGTATCTTCAATTCAGGTACATTCTTTAGTGTTGCTACAATGTTTTCATAATCTCCTTTATCCACACTCTTCAGAAGTACAGCTAATGCTTCATCATCTTCTACCTTTTTGCCAATAGCTGCCAGCTGTTGCTTAATGCTTTTATATTTGTTCAAGTGTGTGATTAAAGGTTCACTTTCCTTCATGTCCAATTTGTAGAATTGCATTAATAGATTTATCTTTGAATTTTTTGCTTGTGTACCAAATAATTTATTGAGTTCATCCCATGCATCTTTTGCCCACTGTATCCCTGTGATGTGATGAATGATTTCATCATTTAAACAACTGAGTGCAATAAGTCCCAATGCTTTTTCATTCCTGCTCTTCCGTTCATTTTTTCCTCTCTATGGGCATTCATCTCTCCCTTCAACTAATCCCCATAGATTTTTCCTCATCAGCAAATACATTGTTTTTGTCTGCCATGTATAAAACTGGTCCCCATTAAATTTGGCTATTTCCTGTGCTGAGCTCATGGTGATGTGAAGGGGGTCTTACCTCTTGATCCAATTTCAAGATTCAAGGGCAGTGTCTACCCTTTTACAACTCAATCTGGTGTTTAATAGATGATTACAATGATTTTATCAGCATAAAATCACCAAATATTACATTAAATTAAGGATAACCAATTTGTACGGGATGGTTGGAGTATCAAACCAACTCCGATTTGTAATCTGAAGCTATAGGGATCTGTATCAGATACTAATGGTTAATTTGAACCCTCAATTGCACCAAAATACAGTGATTAGTACTGATTAATCACTGATTAGCAAATTAATGCTCTGTTTTGTGTGTAAAAAACAGAGTATACGGGGAGTCCAGATCTGGTGCCTTACACTTAAAATGAGCTCAAATGCTTTCAAAGGCATCAATAGCAATGAGTCTAGTAGAGGATTAAGCCAAGAAACACAAGATTTGACCAAATATTGAAAGCTTAATCTCTGTTTTACCAAAGTCACCTGCAGATTTGATGAAGAGCTTGGATCTCAATGTAGACTTGATGAAATTGAATTCTATCTTCACCAGCTTGTAGAGCATGCTTGAATACACCTTGGGCTAGGAGAAATTAGAAGCATTTGATTTGATGAAGGAGAAATCTGCAATTTACTCAGAAAAAAATGTGCCTACAGAATCGTCGATTTCTCCTGAATGCCTTCGCGGTTTGCTGCGCCATTTTGATGTGCTTGAAGCCAAGTGAGTTGGCTAGCTTATGTTAGAAGGGCTTGCCCTAATTCTATGTGTGCAAGCTGAATGGAGTCCTCCACTGGCTGGGGGTGAAGGGGGGAAGTGAAAACTAACTAAAATTTTGATTATTTGCTAATGATCTTATTTAATTAACTAATGGGCTCATAAACCTAATTGATTCTAGGCATGGCTCTAATACCATGTTGAAATTTGAGCATAATGATGAGCTATGATGGATCAAACCCTAGAATCAACATCATTAACAAAGTGATTAGCAAATAATTAAGATGTAATTAGTGGTGGGTAATTAGCAATAGATTAATGTAGGCGTGGATACTCAAAAACCAGCAAATTCTCATTATGGCTATGCCTCAATTTATAGAGTTTACATCAAGCATCAAATCCCATTGATTTCTCCATGATTTACTCCCAGAATATCTTCACCTCTTGCCTGATTCTCTCCACCCCTCTTCTCTTTTCCCTGAATATCTCCCAGAATAACTCCACACTCCTAAATTCTCTCATGCTACCCTTTATTCTCTCCCAGTAGATTCTTCTCACCTTTTCACAGATTCTTTCACAATTACATCTTCTCTTTTACAGCCTCTAACCAAGGGCTTGTTCTCGCACACACCCTATTCACTTGTATTTTTCAACATTATCTGCCATGGAAGATTGGTAAAGGGTCCCTCCTGCTCAGAATGGCATTATCTAATATAACCAACATACCCACTTCCTCACACAAATAGAGATCTAGTACACCACGTGCATGATGTGACTCTGCTAGAAGAGTATGAACCCACAAAACATAGTGACCCAAAGGATCCTCAAACCTTGAGTGAGCGTAGAGTAGCAGGCCAAAAACATGTAGATCTTTGGGTAGATGGGCGCTTGTATCCCAATGATCCCGCCGCGCATTATCATCCAAACTTCCATAATCTACCAACATTTCTTCAATTTGTGGGGAGAGGGGAGCATGATTTATTGGGTTACTGCAAAAGATCATCGATACAAGAAAGCGGCAAGTTACAAGAGCTTTAGAAGTACTTTCATGCAATGAACTCCACCATATATCATTTTCAGCTAAATCTCAAGCTTTAGATCAATTGGTAGGGGAGCTCAAGGAATTGATATAAAAAAAGGATGTAGAGATTTCTAAGCTTAAAGATAGCATATCTAATTTGAAGAGTACCCCTCGGCCTAAGAGAGCGTAAAAGGGGCCTCTCCTAAATAGAGACACTTGCACCTAAAGGCAGCACCCGTAATAAGAGAAGAGTAATGGCAACCAAGTATGTTGTTTCATAAAAACTTTCACTTTGGTTTCACTACTGCAAATAGCCAAAATGCCGTCTTCGACTTAATTTGTCAATTTGTTGTTTTTGTGTTTCAAAAATTTTCTACTTGATGCATGCGGTAGTACCTCTAACGAGGATCACATAACATTACTGAGTAGTTTACTTAACAAAGAAGATGTGCTATCTATTATTCATGTATCAAAATCAAAGTTGATTTGAGAGGCAGTCACTAATGAGGTATTGAAAAAAATTTCTAAGATATATTGATATTTAGAGTGCTTGTGAGATGAAGCTGGTATTAGCACAAGGGAGGAAAGTTACGTTAGGGCGACCGGCCCGTATGCGACTGTTTGTATGGGTGCGACTGGCCCGTATGCGACCGTTTGTATGGGTGCCCTAGTATGTGTACAGTCCAAGGAGGCATCTTTTTGGGGCGAGGACCCCCTTTTTCAGGTACCGGCCTTGTCAGCACTTCCGACGGTTGTGTTGAAATGTTTTTTGGTGAAATTGTCCGGGGTGTTTTCCTAGTTTGCAAGGGTGCATTTTTGTCAAATCGGACACCCAGACCGGCATTTTTTAAGGTCGATAGTTTATCGTAATTTAACTAAAAATTTATGTAGAGGCTTATTTTGGTGTCCG
Organism: Cibotium barometz; assembly: GCF_041138505.1. Classification (NCBI taxonomy): domain Eukaryota; kingdom Viridiplantae; phylum Streptophyta; class Polypodiopsida; order Cyatheales; family Cibotiaceae; genus Cibotium; species Cibotium barometz. Next base: position 37,700,371 of record NC_141059.1, read on the forward strand.
TTTTGAGTGCTAAGATTCTAAATTTGGACTCATATTTTTAAGATCCAAAATAGAAATAGCACAATTATTAAAATGTTGATTTTTACACTATAAAAAAGACCATAAGTTCATCTATTGAATGGAAATATATTATTATCAAAGATGGACATCTTAAAGGTGTCAATTTTGTTAATTACAATGTCCAAGTGAAAGAGCATTGTGCAATGATAATAGGGGATGTTTTTAGGGTGAATACCAAGCCGTGTAACATGACGAGAGAGAGAGAGAGAGAGAGAGAGAGAGAGAGAGATTAGCATGGATGTGAGGAGGGGTGGAGGATAAATTTAAAGGGAAAGCTGGGCCGAGCCAAGCGAGCCTAGGAGGAGGAGGGGAAGAGTGAGGAGGAAAGAAGAGATAGGGAGATATTGGTATGGTTGTCAAAAAAATCTCCCTCCAAAGCTTGATTAAAACAAGCACTCATGAGAATGTAGTGATGTCAAGTCCAAGGGGTGCCCAAAAGAAGGCATCTAGAATTAGGTGCAAAGAGGCCCCAAGTGGGTTCTCACTTTAAGGAAGATGGTCCTCAAATCTAGGCAAGGTTAGGGAATGAATTAATCAAGTTTATGAGTCACACTTGACTAATGGAGATGTACTTAAACATATATAAAGGACTACATCTAATGGAATGTTACATAAGATTCACTAAATCTCTTGTCATAATGCCATAGCTTTATCATTTGGCCCAATCAGGTTCTTCCCTTCTTATTATGTCAAAATGTTGATGTTAGTCCATTTCTACACACCCTAATCCTCTCTAGGAATAAAGTTCAAGTTGTTCTTATTGGAGCGAACCATCATCTAAAAACTCTAGTTAGTAAAATTATTAACATCCTAATTACTATAGGCATTAATCTAACGTTTTCCCTCTTTTCCCAAGCTCTTAAATCATAAAAAATCAAGGTGTGTGTTGTTCTTAGTTGCACATGTGCATGTGTGGTGATAGAGCCATGATGTGCACGTGTGGTGATAGAGAGAGAGAAAAAAGAAATAAAGAAGGTTATATTAACATCTAAAAAATGCCAAAATGATCTATGAGACCAAAAGGATTACATCATGTCCATGGAATACCATGTAGAGAGAGAGAGAGAGAGAGAGAGAGAGAGAGAGAGACGTGTTGCATGACTCAATGATATTGATTTATATGATTGTAGAGGCTCATCAGAAGGATGCCACTGCTTATGTCTAGAGTGGGTTCACACACATCTACTCACCTACATAGATAAGTGGATGTGCACACACACATCTACTCACCTACATAGATAAGTGAATGTGCACACACACATATACAAGAATAATAACCCTTCTAGCATTTGTTCACTCATAGACACAAGTGGATACACAAATAGGGGTACATGATGGATACACACTTAGAGACGAATATGCATATATGAGACTCCAAATCCTAGCAAACCCCCCTTTGGAGTTAAGGTGGTGTTATAAGGATTAACCTTCATATCCATGGCAATTTGGGCCCACAACTACACATGCAATGAAAAAGATCATAGTTCCAACACACGCACTCTCATGCTAGGCCTAATAAGGGGCTTGACTACACATGATATATGGAAGCCATCCTAAATTACCCCTCTCCCTCGTGATGCATATAAACAAGGATAAATTGAAGTATTGGAGCCTTTTATAACACAAGGCAATTACAAACAAATATAATCATGTTTTGGAAGAGATCACAAGAAGAGATCCTTTCTTAACACTCTTTAACATTTGGAATTCCCAATTAGTATCTATCTTTGAAAGAGACAGATCAAAGAATGTGGCAGGGAAACATTTTTCAACTATTGAAGTAGAGGTTTTTGGCTTCTAGAGCATCTTCAAACTCTTCATCTTCATCTACATTTTAAACCACCAGGTTGTGTGGAAGATTGTCATGCAACTATAATGAGTAGCTATGGTTGGATCCTAACAAGAGGATAGCTTGATTATCAACATGATTAAGAGCTAATGATGATACTTAAAAGTTGATAAAGTACTAATCATGCAAGGAATTTGATTGATTAGAGCATAAACAAGATAGCTTTATTCATATAATGGAGCCTCTTTTATATCCACATTACAAGCATAAGGGGACAAGTCTAATTCCCCCAAAAAACTCCACTATTCCCTCCCTTTGACCCACTTTTCTCTCCAAATTGTAGGCCTTCACAAGACTCAAAGTGGGCTCATTTTTTCTTTCTCCCACTTGATTTTATAGGAATTCCTAGGTAGAAATGATGGATTTTATTTTCATGCCGCCTTTTACAATGCTTGAGTAACTCTAAGGTGTTTGGGCTAATATACCTTTGGCTAAATGACTCCTCCCAGTAATGGGTAATGCTTGAACTCCCAACATTCTCCCCCTCAAGAAGTATCTATCACTTTGACATATGGATTCAACTTATTTTGATACATAGATATTCATCATTTAAAGATGGGTGATGTGTTTCACAAGTAAGAGTTTGAGGTGGCCTTTATACCTTTGGTGCTTTAAAATACCCAATCATCTTTGGTAAGGTTTTATAAGAATATGATATAATGTAACACTCCGCGTGCTATCTCTCTCTCTCTCTCTCTCTCTCTCTCTCTCTCTCTCTCTCTCTCTCTCTCTCTCTCTCTCTCTCTCTCTCTCTCTCTCTCTCTCTCTCTCTCTCTCTCTCTCTCTCTCTCTCGTCCTTGTTCTTCTTCTTCTTCTTTTTCTTCTTATTTATTTGCTCTGTTTCATCTCTCTGCACTATTTCATATGACTAAACCCTAACTCTATTTGCAAACATAAGCCCAACATGTATCTGAAGATCAAAGCCTGGGATCACTTCTCCCACCAAGAAATCGATTGCCTCTCCCACCAAGAAATTGATGACCTCTACCACCCAAATCACCTCTCTCGCTAGGAAATTGATCACCTCTACCACGAGAAAATTTGCAACAAAGGAAAAGGGAAAGTGCAAGGCACAAAAAACCCTTTCAATTCCAACTCAAGCACCGATGGAAATCTTTCCTTAGAGCTAGGACCAAATTGTATCTTGAGTTTGAGAAATGGATGACGCTTCATACATGGGGCACCAATGACTAGGCTAGCCATCATGGATATCATATTGGTGACCTCAAGAGAGGTTCTTTTGAGGACTTCAGGTATACAACAAGATATACCAAAACTAATCGATAATTAACATAACGAGGTGGGCATTGTTTTAGCAAGAGCCTATACTGCATCAGCTCACAACATTTAGGTGGATTGGGATGACTTTGCCCATCATAGGGATCAAAACCCGAGGGCAGTTAGTCAGGACAGCACATGTATTAAATAGGAGCCTGATGTACGCAACCCATCAGAAGGAGTGAAATTGGAACATGTTGGGAAAATGTAGGCGAATAGTATACAGCACGAGAACTTGAGTGTGGACCAGCACGAGAACTTGAGTGTGGACCAGCAAAGTGGACCAGCAAAGTGTGCTATGTGATTGGAAGAGTAAGGTGGGTAAGGAGGCTACCAGATTGTCAAAATTTGACTCTGCTACCCTAAGTGACTTTGCCCATCACATAGATAAAAACCTAAGGGAAATTAGTCCATGACACCACAAAATTCAGGTGGATTGGGACAAATTTGCCCACCATCACAGAGATCAAAACCCGAGGACAGTTAGTCACAACAACACATGTATTAAATAGGAGCCTGATGTACATAGCCCATCAATAGTAGTGAAATTGGAGCATGTTTGGAAAATGCAGGCAATTGGTATACAACACGAGAACTTGAGTGTGGATCAACAAAGTGTGCTATGTGATTGGAAGAGTAAGGTGGGTGAGGAGGCTACTAGATTGTTGTCAGAATTTGACTTTGCTACCCTAAGTGAGTTAGAAGCCCAAAAAAGGTTAACTCAATTACGTACATTTTTAGTTGGGTCCATAGAAAAATTGACAATGTTCCACATACCTCTAGCATCATTAATCAGGCACTTCAACAAGATCTAATGAAAGATATGGCCAACTTGGAAGCAAAATAGGAATCAGCAAGGCAAGTACAAGCTTTTGGAGTAGAAGTCATATTTTAGTACTAGCATAGTGCTATTTGAGTTTTTACATATACTATATTAGTGGTACTTAAATAGCAATGTGTTAGTACTAAACAAAGTACTTTGCGAGTACCACTGTTGGGTGTTACCATGGCATCTCTTTGATTCACAGTACTATACAAGTTTATATGCTGATAGTAGTATCTTGACATCCTAATAGTACTATCAACATATGCCTTATATGCTGATAGTAGTATCTTGACATCCTAATAGTACTATCAACATATGCCTTATGCTTATTGTACTAGCATATTACTATGTTAGAATTATAGGCTAATTGTAATACTTAGTACTATATGTGGATTTAGCTATTTTAGTACTATCAGTATTAGTGGTGGTGTGTTTTAACTAAGGCACTATATATAAGTACTAGTTAGTATTAATTGCTAATTTTACTATTTTAGTACTATTTGCTTCTCTGTTAACAACTACTTTAGTATTATGTTAGTACTGATTTAGTACTATTTGCTTCTCTGTTAACAACTACTTTAGTATTATGTTAGTGCTGATTTAGTACTAAGGCTATATGTAAAGAAGTACAATTGGTTTAGTACTAAACTTGTTTCATGTAGTACTAATTTAGTACTCAATGCAAATATAGGTGGAGTATCTCAGGTGGAGTATCTCGTACAACATGTCTAGCAAACTTGAAGAAAGACCAACATGGATCTGCATAGACCTTGTGTGGAAAATAGAGTGATGATATCCTTATGGATGGTTGTCACTTGGATGATGACGATCTCGTACCTATCAACATCCCCATGGAGGATGATAACCCTGTGGATGACTTGGTAGATGCCAAAGGGAGTGAGGATAGAGGATGTATGATGGAAAGGGTCAAAAAGCAAAAGGTAGTCATTGAGAAAGTAGCTGCTCTGCAAAGTGAGATTCAATAAAGGAACATCCAAAAGAGGGAGATGGGATAGAGGGAGAGCCTCTAGGGGTGGCCATGGATAAAGGTGGGAATTGTCTTTATCCTTCTTCCATTTTTTATTGGTTTTTCTATTGTATTATATATGTTTCATACATGTAGAGTTTATTGTATTTTGTTATCTATTTCATTAGGTATAAGTATGTCAGAAAAGAAGGTTGTTGTTGCCATGAAGTGAGGGATATAACCCAAAAAGAGAAGTGATGTACAGTCCTTGTACAAGAGCAAGAAGAGAAAAGATAAGAAGGGTATTATGTATATCCAAAGATGCACATTCTGAGACTTGTACGTGCAGTACTTCAATTGTAATCCTGATGTAATTGACCTTGTTGTAAATGACACTACAGACAATGATAAGGAAGACTCACGAAGTCTTGAAGATGATCTAGAGGACTTGTATAATATTATAGAGGTAGTTGTGACAATGTGGTGGAAGACACCAAAAAATCTACAATGACGAAATAGACAACCTGGACATGTCTAGAAAAGACATCCCACAAGATGGGAGCAAGGACAAAGATGGGGTACAGAGAAGAACAACAACAAAAGGCTCTCAAGCAGCAGCATATATTATTTAATTTGTTTTAACTTTCTTAACTAGCTGTGTCATGAATAACACTGTACTAGGTAGCTTCTCCCAGAGTTGGTTCGAAGAAAAAGAAATTTGGTCTCGAGAAGACTTTTAATGTTCCTATAAATGAGCCTAATGTCCCACCCCCAATTGCATAGGATATGAAGTGAGAACATTGAATCTGTGCTGGTGTTCTTACATTTTGTATGACATGAAATGAAAAAATCATTTTACCTACACTGCCCTTTTCTTGTTTTTTGTTATTCATGTATTTAGATTTGTATATGTCATTGTTACTTATAGGTGATACAAAATGCCCTACCTTGAAAGAAGTTTCTTATATTTGATATAAATGGAATTTTGGTAACAAGATGGTGGAAGGACGCTCCTACAATGGCCCAAGGGGATGAACTTCATAGATTGGGAAACCTTGTCATCTCTGCGGCCTAGTTTGATGCAATTCCCAAAAGCTTTGGGGGACTTGCTTTATGTGGAGTAGCATGACCTTGAAGAATGTGGATCCCTTGGTCTAGAAAGGAAATTGGCTTGGGAAGATGGACTTCAACTTCAAGTTTAAATTTTCATAGAATGAATACTGTACAACAAAGGAATACTCCCATTCGGCATGACCGAAGGACATGTGCCAGCTAAAGCCCTTCAGTTCATTGGTTTCACATGGGATTGACTTCAATCCCATGCACACTATGTTGATTAATGATACTCTAAAGGTAGTATTGAATCCAATCAATACTTACATAACCCCTTCGTCTATATGAAGGAGATCGCAATGATAAGGAGTTGTCTAAGTACTTGCTGCCATACTTGATGAAACTAGTAGATTTTAGAGGTGCCATTCCCATATGATGACCACATCATCGAGTTTATTTGCAAGCTGATTATGGTAAGGATCCTCTTACACTTTTCCTTGAAGCTATTGATGACACAGAAGCGGTATAGCTATATATGCCTTTATAGGGTGTCACACTTCCACACATTGATACAAACACACTCAGAACACCAGACCCAAGAGTATGTACAAAACTTTATTTCAATTCAAGTCTTCGTCTTTATAGAGTTATACATCCATTACATCCCCAGAACCATCATCATCTAACACCCATTCATAATCATCCCACTCCCAGTGATATGACCTATGATTGACTAACCAGTACCATGCATCACTCTCAGAATAAACGACCTCAAACATAGAACCATCTTCAAAGTACAGTTCTTCGATATCCGGACCAAACTCCAGGACAAGATACATATCAGAGGTGGGCTATCCTCAAAGATTTTCTTCAAATTTAAAAAACTATATTTTCAGGACAGCAAACTATCACAACACAAACAGCCCCAAAAAAACCCTTACAAACACTGAGAACAACTACTCAGATGTCTACTGGAAAGATCCTTCACATTCTTCGTCAGACATTGTACTCCAGCTGAGAGCATTCTTCGTTAGACATTGTCTCAAAGACAAGTACTCCAGCTGAGAGCATGTGAGCAGGAAACATTTGGAAGTTCATCCATTGCTCATCTCTGATATGCAAAATCATAGAGAAAATATGACCATGCACTTCTGAAAACACTACTATTGGATTGATTTCATCTCCAAGGTCTATGGAATTAACCCGTGGTCCCAACTCCAAGATCAAATACATTCCTCAAATGTAGAAATCATTTTCAGCATTAAAGCCTCCAAGAAAACTCAGCAAACACTATGTCTCCTTTGCTACAACTGGGCTAGGCAATTCAGCCTTAAAACAGTCCACTTTTATTGCATGTAACTGCAAATACATTCCTCAGATGTAGATCATTTTTAGCATTAAAGCCTCCAAGAAAACTCAACAAACACTGTGTCTCCTTTGCTACAACTGGGCCAGGCAATTCAGCCTTAAAACAGTCCACTTTTATTGCATGTAACTGCTCCAAGTGTGTGGAACTGACACACACAGGCCTGCATGCCTGCCACCTACTCCAAATCAAGCTCCTACTGACACACAGGTGTCCAATCCAGCCCACCATCCATGTGACAGGGTACCTTAATTTCTCTTCAAAACTCTTGGAAATTGTGCCAAAACCTTTTCATTTTCTCTCTTTACTTTCTCTCTCCTGTACATTGAACCAAAACTCAAAACTGACTCAAAGTGATTACATATTCCTGAAGCTCTTAGTATTCTGCACAGTATATACATATCATCAGTCTCTGTTTTTGTCCACACATATTTAGCAACCCCCTATTTTTGCTGAGACATTCATGTCCAGCAGTTGTACAAACAAAGATGTGATATTCAGACCTTCCTCTGTACTCTCCACAACCTCCTGACATGCATCATAAGCTTCCCGATCTTTTTCCTTCAAGGCTAACATCAACTGAGCAAAATATTTCTTTAATCTCGTAGACCATTCACTCTTCTTTCATGCTTCTTTCCATTTAAATCAGTAAGTTGATAGCTTCCATTATCAAACTTTTTCTCAACTTTGTATGGACCTTCCCACTTTGTCTGGAATGCAGTATGAAATGTACTATCCAGCTTGCTATTATACCTCAGAACCAGATTACCTTCTTCGATTCCTTTTTGCTTCACCTCCTTATTCTCTTTCTCTTGTCTTTTCAATTGCATAGTGGCATAGTGATCAAAAGCTAGCTCTCTGTCTAATTGGAATGTTTGCAAAGCCAACAATCTTTCTCTGTAACAATTGATAGGTTCATATCCTTCTTCAACTAGAAACTTCAAAGCTGGAATTTCTACATCAATAGGCATGAGTGCTTCTTTCCCATAAACTAAATGAAATGGTGAGAATTGTGTGCCAGATTTCATCGCAACTCTGTATGTCCATAATACACGATTCATCTCTACGTCCCAATTTTTGACATGACTTTCTGTCATTTTAGTCATCATCAACTTAAATTCACCATTGAATTTTTCATTCAAACCATTGCATTGAGGGTGATAAGGAGTGGCATATTTGTGGCTGATGTTTAGTCTTCTGCATAACCTCTCCTCGAAATTCAGGACCGTTGTCTGACAATAACTCCAAAGGAATACCAAATTCAAGACCGTTGTCTGACAATAACTCCAGAGGAATACCAAATTTGTAGCATATATGTTCATACACAAAATTAGCCACTTTCTTACTATCTACTCTCTTCACCGCCTTTACTTCTGCCCATTTTGATAGGTAATCCACCGCAGTAAGCATATAACACTTCCCTCTGGCCGTCCTGGGAAATGGTCCAATTGCATCCACCCCCCCACCTCTCAAAAATGTCATATACCAGCATGATATTTCTCGGTTCCATTTTTAAGATTCTTTTCCCCATTCTCTGGCACTCATGGGGTGGCAAGACCTGCACCAGTGTTGAATATCCTTCTGGATGGAAGGCCATACATAACCCTCCAGTAATATCTTCTGGAAAGTGATCTTAAATGCATAATGACCTCCACAAGCTCCCTCATGATTTGAAGATGGAATATGATATATTTCTTCCCTCCAGGGAGTTCTTCTCAACACACTTGATCAGCTCCTTGCATGTATAATTCATCCCTAATCATGACATAATGCTTACTCTTCCAGATAAAATGATACTTTTGGCCTTTTTGAGCTCCTTAGGGAAGCAACCTGAGAGTAAGTAATCCACCACTTTAGAGAGGTATTCTCCCCCCCTGTATAATGGCTCTTCAATTTTTGCAATTACTGGGTCCTGATCAATTACCTCTTGGGCTAACTCATGTGCAATATGATTGTCCTCCCGTCGCACATGTTGAATACTCCATGCTATAAATTGAAGCAGCAGCCTTCTAACATCGGCCAGACATCCTTTTAGTCTTGGATTCTTCGCCCGCCAACTACCCAAGACCTGCTTTACTACTAATAGGGAATCTCCTTTTACAATTAGCTTTTGAATTTTCTGTTTTAGAGCAGAGCCTGTAGCCCCTTAAACAATGCTGCGTATTCAGCCTCATTATTACTTTTGACTTTCAAATATATTCCATCTTTTAGAATCAGCCCACCTTCTGAATCCTGGATTATATAACCCCCGGTGGCCTGATGTATACTCCTCTTATACGAACCATCAAAGAACAAGACATGAGCTCCGGGAATGAAAATTTGTTCCTCTCTTTCTATCTTTGAATCCACTTCCTTCACCAGGATTGGGCCTTCCTTATACGTCAGAAGATTTGCCAGAGTTGCCTTACAAGTATCTTCAATTAAAAATGAGAAATCATATTCTTGAAGCTCCACCAACCATCGCATCATATTCTTGAAGCTCCACCAACCATCGCATCATACCTTTTGAGAGCGATTCACCAACTAAGGGAGAAGAGTATAGCTTGTCAGAACCACAAATGGTCTCGTCATCAAGAGATATGACCTGAACTTCCTCCAGGCATATACCAGACTTGACAAAACCAATTCAACCTCTGTATATTTCCTTTCTGCTTCTGTCTTCACTCTACTTGCATAATAATTAGGTTTCGTGTATCTGGACTCATCTCCTCTCTACATTAAAATTGCTCCATCCGGACCAAAAGATGGATTCACATGAAATCTAGGGCTCTTACACTGGAAATACCTCCCAATACATCCTTTTCACTTTCTCAAACACTTCCTCGCATTCTTCATTCCATTGCAACGGTTCTTTCTTCATGGCCTGTTGAAGAGGATAAAGCAATTGAGATACTAAATGAATAAATCTCGCCATATACTTTACCTTCTGGACAAAAGTCTACAGCAGCACAGCAGGCAGCTGCTGCTTGGATGTTGATGGTGCAGATAATAAGATAAGAGCTTTTATTTTCTCTGGATCAGGTTCAATTCCATTTTGAGATATCATATGACCCAACAACTTCACTTTTGAACATCCTAAATAACACTTTTTAGGATTCAACTGTCCACCTGCATCATCCATTTTAGAAAATACTTGCTCCAATTTATCGCCATGCTCCTTTTGAGAACTATATACACATATATCATCCAAAAAAGCTCTCACAAAATCATCCGTAAGAGGTGCAAGTACTCTATTAGTATTCTTCTCATACCATGAGGGCGCATTTTTCAAACCAAATGGTACTACTCGATAATAATAGCAACCCCACAGTGTAATGATAGTGGTTTTAGCTTGGTCTTTCTCAGCAATTGAAATCTAAAAATACCCAGAGAAGCCATCGCATACACTATACCTCTCATATCCAGCCACCCTGTTTAAAATATCATCAAATGATATTTTAAAATATCATCAAATGAATGGCAGAGGATAGTGATTACTTTTTGTTGCAGCATTTAGAGGCTTGTAATCAATACAGACTCTTCACCCACATTAGGAAGTGAATGGGGTCTTCTTGGGCCCTTTAATTTGCCCAAGCCTAATCAAGGTGATTAAGGAATAGCCAAATGGGGGGTTGCCATGTGGACTGAAATGTTGGGTTTTTAAGAGAGGTGTAAGAGTGGTCAAAGGGTGCACTTTTTGCCCCAAAAAGGGGAGGGAGCAATTTTACAATTTTCAGACCTCCATAACTTCTACATACAAGCTTCGATGTGAGCGGAGATTACAGATCCGTGATCTACGCATCAAGAGCTTTCCATAGATATGTTACATGATATGGTTTTATCCGCTAGATTTTAAATTCCATTTTCCTCCCAAAATTCAAATTCGAATAAAGTAGCCGTTTTGAAGCTTCTAATTAGAAAACGTTTCTTCTTAAGAGAAAAGGTTTGACTCCCTTAAACTACCAAATAAAAGGGCCCAAGAAGCCTTCCATTGAGGTCCTAATGACCTGTATGCTTTGGAGTAATGACCACTGGATTTGCCCAATGTGAGTGATCTACTGGATAAATTAATCCTGCCTTCTTTAATAATTTTCTCAACTCTTCTCTCAACACAGGCAATAGCTCTTTATTTATTCTTCTCAACTTTTGAAATACTGGCTTCACACCCTCTTTCAATATTATAGGCATTGGTTCACATTTGAATCCTCGGATCTCTTCGTATGAGGTAATGAACAAATCTGGAAATTTATGTATTACCTTCATATATTCTTCTTTTTCCACTGACTGCAAACTGGGATTCAACATACCCTGTAATAGCTTCTCTTTCTCTGCACTGGGTGGTGGAGGGTGCATCAGACTGTCCATATCTTCGAGTCTACTATCTTCTTCCTCCTTTGACATCTCTTTAGCTTGCATTATATATTCATCTTCTTCTTTCACTAAAAATGATACTTGACCTTCATCATCGGAAGTAGAACTTCCTTCCTCAGTTTCACTATCTGTATATTCATCAATACTTGTTTCTTCAGGCTCACTCTCCATTTCTAGCTTGCTACTCATATTGAACTTCCTGGCTCTTCCTCTCTTATTATGTATAGTTATAGTACCCTTCCTCCAATTTTGGATGGCACCCACCTGTCTGAGCCAAGGCCTACCTAAAATCAGCGGATAAGCTCCCAAACACCAACCGGCATAATATGGCAATTTATGCTGCAAATCACACCAAAAGCAGTCACTGGTACTCATGTACATATACCCAGACACTTCACTTTTGCATGATTTGTCAATCAAAGTCTAAAATCTGAATTAGCATTCACCTTTAACCCCAATCTCTCCATGCAGGACTGAGTCATTATGCTGATTTGTGCACCGCCATCCACATATGCTTCTCCAACACTCACACCTCCACACCAAGCATCAACTGACGGCGACAGATATTAGGAAGGTCTTCCACAGACATCAACTTCATTTCACCTTGCGTAGGCTCCTGCTCATTTGCTTTCCTCGGATTTGCCAACCTCTTCCACTCTCTCTTGAGCTTCGAACACAATCCAAGCAATTGGGCAAAAGTTATATTGGCTACCCTTCCTTTTAAATCACCCATCAGGGTGTATTCTTCCTGACCTTGACCAATACGCAAATCTGAAGTTTTATAGCGTCTTCTTGGCTTTCTTTTCTTCTTCTCTGGTTGAGGGTTGATGTCAAATTGGACATGTTTTCCTTTCTTAGATGATGGTTCAGCTTCCGCCATTATACTTCTTGTCCTCTTGGCCACACGCATGATCTCTTGGCCACACGCATGATCTCTGGAATAGTCTCCACTCCTATCAAGCTAAGAGCCGATCCCTTTCCTTTATCTTCTCGTTTAACTCCACTGGTAGAGGGCTGACTTGGATCTTTTACCTCAATACTGTGATCTCCTGATCTATTATTAATTCTTTGCATTACAGGATACATTTCACCACCCACCCTGCCGGTTTATCACATTGAGGGCTGATATGTCTCCACTCCCTGCAATTCCAACATTTGACATTGCTTAAATAATAGCCTCGTCCCCTCCCTGATCCTCCCATATTTCTTTCACACCTGTTGGCAAAATATCTCTTCTATTATTTGGAGCACCCTGGCTTCTTCCCCTTCCACCTACTTCCATCCAATTCAAACTTAAAGACTTCATGAGTTCCACTGCATCATGAATGTCTTGTGAGAAAGAAGAGATGAGAGAAGAGACAATGTACTCAAGAACTCATCAATGAACCACTAGCTAACTTGATTAGAAATGAACTACAATGCCTCATATATATATATAGGAAAGTTCCTTCACCCTTTTCTCCACCCAAAAATGTGTGTAAATAGGAAAAAAATAGAAATGAATGCTATAAATCCCAAAAGTGCCAGAAATGAATGCTATAAATCCCAAAAATGCCTAGAGGCTAAAGAGTGTGCCACTAGTGTGACACCATCTAGAGATGACACCTATCCAACACCTCCTCTTCAGGTCCATATGGGAGGACCAACGCCAACGCGCTGAAGAAGATAATCGAAGGTAGGTCGAGGAAGAGGCTTAGTAAACAAATCAGTAACATTATCTTTGGTAGGACAATATTCAAGCTGAATGCGACCTTCAGAAATCCAATCACGAACAAAATGAAAATGAACATCAATGTGTTTGGATCGTCCTCGAATAACTGGATTTTTGGCTAAAGCAATAGCACTCTGTGAATCTGAGTAGATGAGTGTTGGAGTAGATGAACATCCAAGATGATTCAGAATTTGAGAAAGAGCATCAGACTTCTTAGGTAAGAAATAAACCCATGATTTGCGAGAGAAGTCATCCACAAGAAGCATATAATACTTGGATCCACCAAGCAATTGTACTTCCATAGGTCCTACAAGATCAGCATGAATAAGATCAAGTATGCGTATGGCCCTATGAGTAGCCTCCTTTGGAAAAGAAGCCCGATGTTGCTTTCCTTAAGCACAAGAAGAACAAATATGATGGCGAGGTTTCTGAAGCTTTGCTAGACCTGTAACCATGTCATGTGAGACAAGATGTTGCAAAGTAGCAAGAGGAACATGGTTAAAGCAGAAATGCCATAAATCACTATCTTTATTAGAAACAAATGCTTTAGGAGAAGCAAATAATTGATGAAGATGAGACTCATGTGGTGGAAACTGTGCTGTAAAAGAGCTTATATGATAAAGCCCAGCATTTTGATAACCATGTGCCACACAAGAAAGTGACTGTCTATCAATGATTTCAATCACTTCATCATCAAAGTAAACCCCAAGACCTTTAAAAGTAGCCTTAAAGATAGAAAATAAGTTGGCAGACATCTTAGGCACATGCAAAACATCATGTAAGATAGCATCTGCAAAAGAAACATCACCAATACCAATCACAGGGAGAGACGAAGCATCACCAATGTGTACAGATGAAGAGATAGACTTATAGTTTTCCAATAAGGAAGAACTATTCGTCATGTGAGAGGTAGCATCACTATCGGCAATCCACTCATCCGCAGTATGCGTGTATCAAGATCTTTGATTGATGTGTCACATGAAGAAGTAGAAGACATAGCAACATATGTAATCTTGGCGTTACCGTCTTTCTTCTTGTCTTTGTTTTTGTCATGAGAAGATGTTGATGTAGAAGAACCCTTAGATTTGGATTCAAGTTCAGCTTTTACCTTCTTGGATGCTGCCTTCTTAGCAAAACAATGATCCTCCATATGGCCATTACGACAACAGAAAGTGCACTCCTTGGAAGAATCCTTTGATTTGTCCTTGTTGCCTTTGGTTGAAGAATCTTTAGCATTGTAATTAGAGCCTTTGTGTTGATCATTCCCCTTGCCTTTGCCTTTGCCCTTGCGCCTTGGCTTACAAAAGCCGAGTCCTTTTTGTTTTGCTTGCGAGTAAGGCACTTATCATGAAGAAGACCCATAGTCTCTTCAAAGGAAGGGAAAGGAACTCGAAGAAAGATGTTATCTTTGAACGATTCAAAAGAAGAAGGCAATTTACCAAGTAGCTTGTGGACCGGATTGCTTACCAATGTACCAAACTCTTCAAGTTGCCACTTGATTTGGTTGAATTCTCCAAGCTTCTCCACTATGTTGTCGGATTCGAAGATAGAAAGCTTATCCAAATCTTCTTCCAACTTAGCCATCTTAACCGTTGAAAGTCTTCCATATTGCATTTGTATAGCGTGCCATAATTGTTGAGCCATACTCCTTGTAGAGAGAAATTGAGACACAACCGATGTAGACATGCCATGCACAAGTAAAGCTTTGGCCCGTGCATCCATATAGGTTTGATATTGAGAAGGCACCATATGAGGAGAAGTGATTATAGACCACACCCCGACGCTTTCCAAAAGAAGTTGCATAAACAAGGACCAACTGTGGTAGTTGTTTGGGGTAAGCTTTTGTGAATCGGAAAGACTTGGAAGGCTCAAAGATTGAGTGAATGGGTTAAAGGGCTGATATGATTGAGTGGGAAGAGGAGTAGTAGTGGAAGTAGTACAAGAAGGAATCATAGTAGATGAAGTTGCCATAAAAGGCATAGATGATGTAGGGGGATATACCATGGCATAGAAGTATGTGGATAGGAAGGCATAAAGGAAAAAGAAGAAAGAGTGAAAGGATCCGTAGAAGGTACTAGATATGACGAAAAAGAGAAAGTAGAAGCACCTATCGAAGAAGGAATTGCACCAACTTTCGTTGTAGTAGTTGCCGGTCCAACCGTCGTAGGAGATGTAGGATCCATAGTATCTTCAAGTTTGCCTTTATCTTTTGGAGGAGTAGAGGACTTCTGAGATCCCATAGGGAGTGGAGGGTGGGAAAACACAAGGGAAGAAGTGTCGTACCTCCAAAAAAACGCAGCCAATAGATGGGCTGTCCACCAAGGAAGTATCTCCAAAATATGCACAAAGTGCAAAAACGCAGCCACAAAACACAGCCGATATATGAACCAATAGACTTTGTAGAAACCACCAAAAGAGAGCTGAGAATGTAGCCTAAAAACACCACGAAGAGGGCTGAAGTTGATGATTAAAATGCAGCCAAGATATCTCTCCATAAGAAGCCTCCAAAAAAAACGCTACCGCATGTAAGAAAAACTAGTTGACAATGTTTTCACCGCAAGTAGAGTTATAGGACTCGGATTGAAGTGCTTTAAAAACACACTTGTAGAGGATGGTAAGGGGCTGGTTTGAAGCCTCTTGCATCATTGAATTAGTGCAAGGATGATGAGTAAGGGGTTCTGCAAAAAACGCAAGCAGAAATTCTTCATGTAGGCAGTCTGCGAAGAATAACTCAAAAACGGTGAGGAATTTGTGAAAACTTTCTTCTGCAAAGTTGTAGACCACAATGATTCCAGTAGGTCTTGCAAGCAAAATCCTCAAAAACACATCCGTTTAGCAGATAATCAAGCATGTAAGGGCTTCTGCAAAAACGCAAGCAGAAATTCTACATGCAAGCAGAAATTCTACATGCAAGCAGTCTGCGAAGAATAACTCAAAAACGGTGAGGAATGTGCGAAAACTTTCTTCTGCAAAGTTGTAGACCACGATGATTCCAATAGGTCTCGCGGGCACAATCCTCAAAAACGCATCTGTTTAGCAGATAATCAAGAATGAAAAAACGTAATTGAAAGCAGGGTTATTGTTGAAGAGGACTAGAGGTAGAGAGGAAGAAGGATAAGGAGGCTCTATGTGCGCCACCACCTTGCTCTGATACCATGTGAGAAAGAAGAGATAATGTACTCAAGAACTCATCAATGAACCACTAGCCAACTTGACTACAATGCCTCATATATATAGGAAAGTTCCTCCACCCTTTCCTCCACCCAAAAATGTATGTAAATAGGAAAAAAATGGAAATGAATGCTATAAATCTCAAAAATGCCTAGAGGCTAAAGAGTGTGCCACTAGTGTGACACCATCTGGAGATGACACCTATCCAACATGTCTCTCTTCAAAGTATCCTCCTGTTCAGGAACAACAGAGCAGCTTCTCTTTCAAGATGCATACTCTCAATCTCTGGCATCTTCACAAAGCTCTTCCTGTATTCCCAACTGCCTCAGACGCTTCACCTTCCACTCCTTCTCTTGAGCAACTCTGACAACTTCCTCAAAGCTATCCAGATTCTTCAGCTCCACCTTCATACGGAGGGTTGGCTCCAGACCAGCCACAAACCGGTCTCTCTTTATCATCTACGGGGGTACTTCAAGAATCAAAGCCTCACACCATAGACTCCACAGTCTACCAAACTCAATCAAATACTGATCCACATCCTGTCCATCCTTCTGTTGAATTTTACACAACTCTTTCCACACATCATTCGGGCTTCTTACACGGGCAAACTATGTCAAAAATGCAGCTCTAGCTACACGGTACTCAGGGTCCTGTTGATGAGCATTCCTGTGTGTAGTCACAAACATCTGTAGCCATGCTTTTGCTAAGCAATAAGTCAAAATTTGAGAGAGGATCTTCGAGGTTTCCCTGTCTTTCATCAAAGCTGTAAATTTCATCTTTTCCAGAAATTTAAACGCACTTTCATGCGGTAATCCCCAATATTCTGGAAAGTCCTAAGCCATCTCTTCAATCTTTCTTCACACAAACCCTTGTCTTCTTTCACAAACAGAAGGAAATTTCTTCCTCTGTGGAGGCACCAAAAAGTGATGACACGGAAGCGGTATAGCTATATATGCCTTTATAGGGTGTCACACTTCCACACACTGATACAAACACACCTAGAACACCATACCCAAGAGTATGTACAAATCTTTATTTCAATTCAAGTCTTTGTCTTTACAGAGTTATACATCCATTACATCCTCAGAACCATCATCATCTAACACCCATTCATAATCAGCCCACTCCCCCTCAGCGATATGAACTATGACTGACCAGTACCCTGCATCACTCTCAGAATAAACGACCTCAAACATAGAACCATCTTCAAATATAGCTCTTCGATATCCGGACCAACAAACTCCAGGACAAGATACATATCAGAGGTGGGCTATCCTCAAAGCTTTTCTTCAAATTTACAAAACTGTATTTTTAGGACAGCAAACTATTACAACACAAACAGCCCCAAAAAAACCCTTACAAACACTGAGAACAACTACTCAGATGTCTACTGGAAAGATCCTTCACATTCTTCGTCAGACATTGTCTCAAAGGCAAGTACTCCGGCTGAGAGCATGTGAGCAGGAAACATTTGGAAGTTCATGGAAGTTCATCCATTGCTCATCTTTGATATGAAAAATCACAGAGCAAATATGACCATGCACTTATGAAAACACTACTATTGGATTGATTTCATCTCCAAGGTCTATGGAATTAACCCGTGGTCCCAACTCCAAGATCAAATACATTCCTTAGATGTAGATCATTTTCAGCATTAAAGCCTCTAAGAAAACTCAGCAAACACTGTGTCTCCTTTGCTACAACTGGGCCAAGCAATTCAGCCTTAAAACAGTCCACTTTTATTGCATGTAACTGCAAACAAACTCCACAAAACTCTTCCAGTTCAGCTCCTTCTGTTGCTGTTTTGCTGCAGCTACCATTTCAGATCGGAATCAGTCTTTCCCCCTCCTGTTCTGGACCCTAAACACTGTAAAAATACCATCCCAGGGCTGTAGCACTTCCAAATACCCAAAACAGTCCTGATTTTTAGTGTTTTCAACAAGTATATTCACAGAAAACTCTCCCACAGGTCTCCCAAATCAGAAATAAAGCATCAGCGAATACTGACAAAAGACGGCCTCTAGGCACAAAACCAGCCCTTGAACCTTCCCAAAACAATTCGCCTAGCTTTAGCCTCTTTCTCTGGCGCTCCAAAACATAGTAAAACAGGCCGCTCCTCCTCCTGGCCTCTCCTGGCAATAGATACAACACAGAAAAAACAGCACACTTACCTTTTTCCCTATTCTCGAAAATCTCTAGCCTGGCCCCCAAGCTGGTCGCCCTACTTCTCCTGGTCTCTTGCCTTTGAAATCTTCAAAAATCACCTGTTCCTCATGATGGAAATGCAGTTCCTGGCTCTCTCTTACTTCCCGCAGCCTCCTCTCAGCAAATTCAGCAACTCTTGAACACAATCTGCTCTCCGAGCAAGCTCCATAGCCGGCCCAACTCCTTTTGGATCAAGGCTTTCAGGGCGGGGAAATCAAGGACCAAGATTCCAGACTCTAGCTCCTTTCTTCCAAAGTGATCAGGTTCCAGTAGTAGTATGGATTACCCAACTCCTTTTAGATCAAGGCTTTCAGGGCGGGGAAATCAAGGACCAAGATTCTAGACTCTAGCTCCTTCCTTCCAAAGTGATCAGGTTCCTTTTCATCAAAATCAGGGAAATCCTAGAGGTAGACCCTCTAACCAACCCTCAGTTTCAATCCAAAGTAATGCAAGACCTCTGTCTCAGAATAGGGGAAGTCAAAGGGAGATGTTCCCAAATCGGCCGTCCACTTCCAACACAGTAACGCTGGAAGCGATTGAAGAAGAAGAAGATGAAAGAGATTATACTCCACCTACAAGATGAGGACATCTCACATTTTTTAAGTGGGGTAGGATGTAAGATTCCTCCCTCTAACTTTTGAGGTGTAAAGGTGTAAGAACCTCCCCTTCTATTCTTGTAATTGTTCCCCTCTCTGAAATAAAAGAAAGATCTTGTTTTACCCTAGAGAGAGAAAGATCATCTTATCCTGACACCTCTAACACCACGAGTCTGACAAAATTATAATCCATGAACTAGCAAAAATTGCTTCACGACGTGAATAATTTACATTTCACACGATGAACTATTTCAGGGTATCTCACAGCGTGAACCAATTTCATTTCATAGTGTGAACTAGATAAGAACTCACGACATGAATGGTTTCCATTTCACGACATGAACTATTTCTACACTTTCATGACTTAACCAGATCTAGCTCATGAACCTGGTATTGTCAGATTAAGGTTAAGGAAGTGCTTGAGACTAGTAAAAATTATAACAAGGTAACATGGATTTTTGAGTCCGAGGTAAAAATTTTGGGCACGTGAAAGTATAGACATTTGTTCATGACGTGAACGGTTGTCTAACTTTTCACACCGTGAACTGTTCTGTGCATTCTCACGGCCTCAGAAAACAAATCGGTAGTATCTTACCAAATTTTAATTGGGGTAGAAAATTACCTTATCAAATCATATCCACATGCAATTGAGGTTTAGAAAGCTCATCGAAGACAACCTCACTCTCGAGGATAGTGCATCAAATCACCCAGGATCTTCCTATCAAAAGAGTATTAGTTCAGGCCACTCAGTGGGGCACTCAATTGACTGTCTTAAGGAATCTAACCATCGTCAAGACTAGTAGTGAAGAATCCATGGAAGAAGGGCTACGATACTCTAGGTTTGGGGAAGAGGAGAAACCACCCTCCCCTACCAGATCTAGTGGTATCATTGATATAGCCCGGGGATTTTTCAGTCTCCAAACCAGCAACAATGAGGAGGCGCAATCTGCGAGCGCACGAGTCCGTCAACCTATGTTGGACTTAGTCCAAGGCAAGAATTACCAATCTAACCTTCAAATTCTAGGCTGTCTAACACTGGCACCCCCCAAATGAGAAGAGACTTGGAAAGCACAGCTAAGACAGGTCAAGTATTCTTCCCAAGCTCAGAGAAAGTAGAATTAGATTTGAAAAGGATTGAAGTAGAACGGCTGAAGTATTCTTCTACCGAGGGAAGCGGGTGAAGTAGAAGACCGCCTGTACACCAAGAAGGACATCGAGTAAATGATCAATCATCTCACGTTCTTACAAGACATGGAGCTCTTAATTCTACAAAGGCATACAGAGGCTACTAATGATGAGCCAGTCCAGAATGAAGTGGCCGGACCATCCTATAGACCAGAAATGCCTAGAAGAGCCAATGTTAGAAGAGGATGAGGCCTAGGTAGGGGGGAGTAGCTCCTCAAAGACCAAGGACAGATCCAAACATAGATCTTAATGTGGCCACAAGGATAGATTTGTTGAATATGGCTGTGGAAATAGGCCGATGAATGGTCAAGGAACTAGGCACTGCTCTATGATCCAGACCATCCCAAATGAATCCACACATCATTTCAAAGCTCATACAAAAATTCTTGAATGGGGATCCGTTTCAACATGTAGAGATCTTTGAGTCCACATGCGAAAACCTATGGGCCAGTAAGTGATGTAACCATGATTCATGCCTTCTCACTAACCCTAGAAGAAGAAGCTCATCAATGGTTCCAAACCCTCAAGCAAGAAGATTAGATTAATTTCACGCGGCTCAAGAATGTGTTTGTGCCCAGCTTTGCTAGAAGTGGCAACAGATGGAGTCCTGTGGCACAGCTGCACAACATCAAACAAAAAGAAACTAAGTCAAACGAGACTGTGTGTCTCGGCTGAAGCACTTTAATTCAAGGTGCAAACTACAGGGGAGGCTAACTAGTGATCAGTTATTGTCATGCTTCCAGAGAGGAGTCCGAGATCACAAGATGCATGATTATCTAGTATTAGCCCTCTAGATGCATGTTGTAAGCTGGCAATTGAATATGAAGACAATATGCTGGAATTGCCACAACCAGAAGATGTCAAAATATCTTCGGCAGCAACGACTTTGCGAGTTTCGAGTCACCAAGATATTTTTAGAGCAAGCAAGTTGGGAACATGACTGTGGATGAATTCAGTAATGCCATACTGGAAAAATTGAAGGTGAAGGATGGAAGAGAAACATTTGGGCATGGGCATACCCATCTTTACCCTCATAGAGATTTGGTGTGGTGTTCTATGTGCAAATTGAATCACACTACCACTGAATGCCCACAGTTAAGAGCAAGGCCATTGCATGCATTGTGTAAAATTAGGGAATCATGACACCTCCATGTACATATATCCAAGGTTCCAAACCATAGCATCCGACACCTAGAACCCCACTGGCCTTACTAGCACCACCCGTGCAAATCATTGCAGCTCCAGGACAGCCAAACCCTACCTATTTACCTAGGGGGGATGTTTTGAGTACATGAGACTTCACCTCTGTTGCCACCACCACAACCACCATAGGCTAAAATCAACCTAATATTGATTGAAGAGCCATCAAAGGATCTGGATATGGTGTGTGAAGTAGAAATTAGTGGTGAGTACTATGAGGAAGCTGCGGAGATTGCAGCAGAATTTTATGTCTTACAAAATAACACGGTAGTACTTGTGTTTCAAACCATGGTACAATGGAAAGGTAAGGACATAAACACAAGTATGAGGAGAGGACCACTACAATGTTTTGGTTGCGGTGGACCGCATCGAATCGTTGAATGTCCTAACAAGCATTAAGGGAAATTTGGGCTCATTTTTGGGCCCTCTAAGGGTTTTTTTGCCATCTTTGCCTTGAAAATGGGGGCTATGGTGAACATTTCTTACCTTATGTTAAAACCCCATCATATAAAATATCATTAAAAAGATCATGAAAAGTAGATCTTATAATTTCAAACTCCGAAACATTTGGAGTTGTTAAGCTCAAGATATACCATTTTCCTCAAAATCAAGTTTAGAGGCTACCAAACGGTCCACATCATCACTTTTGAACCTATTTTTTGTACATCTTCCATGGGTCATGTCCAAACCCCATCATGTTATATATCAATGGAAAGATCTTGAAGATTAGATTCTATATATGTGACCTCCGAAAAAATTGGAGTTGATTTACAAAAAAATTACCATGGCCCCATTTTTTATGATGTGGCATTCCTTAGAGGGCACAAAAATGAGCCCAAATTTTCCCTAATGAATGTGGTTCATATGCATCAACCTCAACAATTGACTACACCACCGCCCCATGACATACTAGTACTTACTTGTACTAAATGTGGGATTGATCATTTGATCAAAGATTGTCCATACCGCGCAAGTGGTTCGACTTCCGCTTCTAACCAATCCATCATCTGGACCATAAGTGTGCAACCTGGAAACATCATGACACTCAATGTCCTGACACGAGCCCAAGTCCAATTAGGGGACAAAGGGAAGAACCCAACAGATGCAACCACTTCTAGAACTGGCATGAGAAGGAGGGTGAAAAAGTGGGTAAGGGTGACACTAGCATCACAATTCAAGATGGATCTGAAGAAGATACGATCAACACCGGATCCACTCAATCAAGAGAAGAGAGGGATCAAGTGCTCAAACCAAATGAGCCTGACCAAGAAATGTAAGGGGAAAGACCATCAACTCCTAATGGAGTCGGTGAATACCCAAATGCTGAAGAGGAGATAAGGAAGCTTGAAGAAGCCAGGGCCCTAGTAGAAGAGTGTCAACGACTTCACAAAGCTAAGTTACAGGCTAACCGGGTCAAGCATACAATGTATCCAAGAAATGAACCAACAGGGGAAAGGGAATTGGATGTAGCTACTCCATTTCCAGAAGAGTCGGAAGAGGGATCTCAAGGAAACATGATCTCAAGAATGTTTGAGGAGGTTGCGCAGGATGAGTCCATCCATTCATTCCCTAGGGATGGATACGCGATGCACACATGGAAGGAACTCTCAATTGTCAGAGAACCCAGAGACATAGGCAATCTCGCGCAGCTGCTGTACTGTCCACTTCTGTGCAAATGCCATTGGGGCAATTGCTATGCAATTCACAACCATTGTGGGTAGACATAAAAGAATGGGTAGAGGGTAGCGGCCGACACTACAGATGATATTCAGTCACCTCTAGTAGAGAAAGAACCTTAAAACATGCAAGGGAAAGAACAACCAAAGTCGTCAAAATATCGGTTAATCAATTGGGGCATTATTACAAAAGTGACGACACTAATGCCATGATCCCACATTAGGAAATTTCAAGAGGGCCTTTTAGAGGAGAGAGAAAATAGAGCGCAACCAATGAGGAAGAAGCAAACGTAACGGTGAACAATAGCTTCATTCATTGAAAAATTTTAAAAAATAATCACATTCACATTCAATGAGAGTATCTTTTAAAAAAATGATTGAATACACATTCAATGCGGGTATCTTTTTCAAATAAGGTAGAGTTACTTTATTAAATATGGCTTACGTTATCACTAGATAAGAAAAAGCACTTCGAAGCTAAACTTTATAGACACTTGAGTCTATACATTTCTTCTGATGGTATTTTGATGTAGAACTTGGTGCTTTTAACATCACCATTGCATCCAGAGCGGCAAAAAACCCCCAAAATGACTTTTGAATCACTTAAATTGGACACCTGGAGAGGCAGAAACGACCAAAAGAAGGGGAGAAGAGGCTTGTGCAATTTGGCTTGCATAGAGGCCTCCATTTGGACACCTGGAGAGGCAGATTGGAATGGAGGCCTCTATGCAAGCCAAATTGCAGAAGCCTCTTCTCCCCTTCTTTTGGTCGTTTCTGCCTCTCCAGGTGTCCGATTTAAGTGATTCAAAAGTCATTTTGGGGGTTTTTGGCCGCTCTAGATGCAATGGTGATGTCAAAGGCACCAAATTCTACACCAAACTACCAGTAAGTGTAGACTGTTATTTAGGAGAGTAGCATCAAATTTTTGAAAAAGGTGCCATATGATGATGTAAGTGCCTTTTGCAAACCCAAAAAGTTGAGAGTGACTTGTAGCTAGTACATATATTTCAATACCTTGTCATATCCATTTTTTAATAACTTGCGATAGTTTCTTGTCAAGTACACATTTAATGAGGGTATCTTTTTTTAAAAAAATCTAGAGAGAGAAAATACAAGTTTGTGAATTTCTTACAAGGCCCTAGAAATGATCTCCAAAATTTCCTAATTGATTCGTACCAGCCAGGCACACTGGCTATCTTGGATGGTGGGGCCGGGGTTAGCATCATCACAAAACGATGTTGGGAAAGTTGGGGGAAACCTGATCTAAAAAGAGCAAATCTTATCGTTAAAATGGCATACGAAACATCTTCAAGACCCATTAGGGTTTTAGAGAATGTGCGACTCAAACTCTTTACGTTTCTCTACTATCATACATTTGTAGTAATGGACTTTCTATGCCAACCAAACTCATATGGCATAATATTGGGGAGACCCTTCATGAGGGAATCGAAATTGGTGCACGATTGGGCATGCACGATTGGGCATTAGACCATGTGTATGTTCGATGGGATTCACAATTTCTAAAGATAGATCTCAGAACATGGAAAGCACACCCCATGGAAGGGCAACTGTTTGGTAATGATTCGGTCACAACCAAGCAAAAACCATATCTATACAAATATGCCAACCCCCGCGGTAGAAATTTCCAAAGAGGAAGAGGAAGCAGAAATGTATGCATCACTTCCTCCTCTGGATTTCTGTGAAAATTGGATGCTAGCCACCATAGATGTGATGCAACCCCAAGGAATCCAATACATGGAATCTAGGATTGTTCCCACCACGACCTCTATCTATATGGTCAATTTGGCAACCCATTGATGAGGAACCGGAGGAGGAAGTTTCTAGCATATAAGGGGCTGGATCACAAGGTCATCCCAACACCCAACGCCTTAGAGGATGGCGAAAGTAGAAACGATATATCGCTCGATGAAATTTCCTGCTCTACAAAGAAAACCCATGGATGCCCAGTGGTTGAGATACCTCGAAGCTACTAAGGTACACAACGAGTTTTCTAAGGATTGGGGTGAGGAATTGAGTAAGATGTCCCTTGAAGAGAAACATAGGGAGGAGGAAGTCACCCTATGAGAACCAGAAACGTTTAAGCTTACGAAAGCTGGGCACCAAAAACGAAACAAAGCTTTGGTAGAAGCTGAGCGAGAGGCTAGGAAATTTATGGCTAAAACAAAAAGTGAGAATGAGGATAAACCAAACCTGCTTTCAGTACCATACCATTTCAAAACATACACAAGTAAACCTGCTTTCAGTACCATACCATTTCAAAACATACACAAGTAAACCTGCTTTCAGTACCATACCATTTCAAAACATACACAAGTAACGAATGAAAGGTGGTCTGATTGTTTGACGACAATGAGTTAAGGAAGATGGGTTATCCACATCATAAGATGGCCCAGCTGAAGTCAAGGAAATTGATATTGTTGAACTAGGGGGAGGATACCAAACCTATTTATATCGCTAAGGATGACTCCGGGCTGAAGAAAATGAGCTTTTTGCTCTCCTTAAAGAGTTTAAGGATTGTTTTGCCTGAAACTACAAAGAGATAAAGGGTGTACCACCTGAAGTGATGCAACATACGATCCCACGAATCATGGACGGATTAAGACCAACTAGGTAAAAACAATACCATATTAATCCTAAATATGTGGCAATTGTAAAGGAGGAAATTGCTAAACTCATTGTTGTGGATTTCATCGTAATAGTTCCAAAGAAGAATGGGAAACTTAGGGTATGTGTCGATATCAAAAAGGTCAACTCAACTACTAGGAAGAACCATTACCCATTGCCTTATATGGAACACGTTTTGGAGAGAGTAGATGGTGAAGAAGCTTATAGCTTTTAGGCTACAATCAGGTGTCTATAGCGCCCGAAGACCAACATAAGACAGCCTTCAATACAATGTGGGGGACTTTTGCTTACAAAGTCATGCCTTTCGGTCTCACCAATGCCCCAGTAACATTCCAATGATTAATGTGCACAGCCTTCAAGGACTACTTGCAAAAGTGGCTGGAGGTATTCATTGATGATCTGTGTGCACACTCTCGATGGACAGACCATTTCACTTACTTGAGGAAAGTGTTTGAGCAATGTCGATTGTATCGTATATCCTTAAACCCTTTAAAATGCCAATTTTGGGTCAAACACGGTGTGATATTGAGACACATTGTCTCTAAGAACAGTATATCCACTGATGGTGATGATAGAAAGGTCAGGTTGATCTTGGAATTGCCCCCACCCACTAATTACAAAGGTGTGTAGATATTTATGGGCCACATTGGGTATTATCGCCACTTCATAATATTTTATGTTGAAATTGCCAGACCATTATATAAGCTACTCATTGTCTTTGAATGGACTGAAGAATGCCACGAAGTATATGATAGATTGAAGCAAGCATTGGTCAATGCGCCAATTTTGGGACCTTATATTTCATGTGCACATCAATGCATTGAACTTTGCTATTATTGGATGCGTATTGGCATAGCCTGGTGAGTTCAAATTGGACTACCCAGTTTGCTTCGCCAGTCTCGTCGTCGCCAATTGAATGATGCAGAGGTGAATTATACCACCACAGGAATGAGAAGGGTTGGCCATGGTTTATGCTATCAAGAAGTATCAACATTACCTCTTGGCCAACAAATTTGTATTCTTTGTGGACCATCAGGCTTTATTATACTTGGTGAACAAGCCTTACACCATGGGAAGAATCACATGCTAGTTGTTATTAGTATTGGAATTTGACTTCATCATTACAGTTGTGAGAAAGGAAACATAGCATGTGTTGGCCGATCATATATCGAGGATTCCAAATGGGGAACCTGCAATGAATATTGATGATGACCTCCCTGATGCTTGTTTGTTCAAACTAGACATGGTGCCCAAATGGAGCGAAGAAATATCAGATTTCTAGCTTATGGTTTCCTGCAAGAACGACCCCTTGAACAAAGATAAAATGTGGCGGCTTGTTAAGCTGGCTACACCTTATCAATTAATTGCTAGAGAACTATACAAGCTAGGTAAGGGAAACATGAGTTTGTCACAATATTGGATGAAGCACACTTAGGGATAGCGAGGACATTTCTCTAGAGAGATTATAGCTCACAAGGTGCTTCAAGCAGGACTATGGTGGCCTATGTTGTTTGAGGATGCCATAGAGTTTGTTAAAAGGTGTAAAGAGTGTCAGCAATTTGCTATCCCGCAACAAAGGGACACGATTCCACTCACCCCTGATATTGTAAGACAACCTTTTGAGAAATGGGGAATTGATTTTGTTAGACCTATTAGTCCAGTTATGCATCCATCACAAGCCCGATATGTGATCGTGCCACACAGACTATTTCACGAGCTAATGCATGAACAATAGCTAAGTTCTTATATGAACAAATTATTTCAAGATTTGGCTGTCCATTAGAGTTAGTCAGTGATCATGGTTCACGCTTCATAAATGAGGTGATTGATCACTTACTTGTTGATTGTAGTCCACTACTGGAAGTCATCCCCTTATTATCCACAAGCTAATGGTCAAGCGGAGAGTACAAACAAGATTTTGTGTACTATCTTGACAAAAACATTAGAAGAAAGTCGAACGGATTGGGAACATAAGCTAATGGCAACTTTATGGGCATATCGAACATCGTATAAGGTAGCAACGGGATATACTCCCTTCCATTTACCTTATGGTGTTGAAGCGGTAATGCCTATGGAGTACCTAATTCCAAGCCTGAGAATTGCAATGCAAGAACGTTTGACTGAGAATGCATTAGCTGAAATGCTAATAGACTTAGAGAAACTTGATGAAACCAGGCTTGCATCACATGGTCTTATGGCCAAAAAATTACAAAGAAAACATTGGTTTGACAATAACTTAAAACAAAAGGAACTAGAAACGGGGACCTTGTTCTCATGTATCATGTAAACAGCACCAGAAAAAAGAAACTCAAGTATAGGGGGTTAGAACCTTTCCGAGTGTCTGAAATCACACCTCAAGGGTAGGTTATAATTGAAACAATTGAGGGCATACAAATGGAGAGTTACGTCAATATGGTCGAAAAATTACAAAGAAAACATTGGTTTGACAACAATAACTTAAAACAAAAGGAACTAGAAACGGGGACCTTGTTCTCATGTATGGTGTAGGTAGCAGCACCAGAAAAAAGAAACTCAAGTACAGAGGGTTAGGACCTTTCCGAGTGTCCGAAATCACACCTCAAGGGTCAGTTATAATTGAAACAATTGAGGGCATACAAATGGAGGGTTACGTCAATGGAAGCAAGCTTAAAAAATATTTTAGACCACTGACCCAAGAGATGCTCTTACAAGAACATCTTTTAAAACAATGGAAGGAGCTCGCAAAAGAAAAAATCAAGCAAGCTCAAGAACAAGCTAAGGAAAGAGAGACCAAGGCCAAATATATAACTACTCCAAAAGAGGATGTTGCATGTGAACATGGCTTCACTAACTCTCCTTTGTGAGACGAGGATGAACTAGACATTGAGCCAGCACGATGACTCAGGGTGGGAGTCTCTACTATGACTAAATGTCATACAACAAGCATTGCATTGATAAATACGGGATTAAGTCATAATCTGATCTCATATGAGACATGCCCGCCGTAGCTCTAGACAAACCACACCTTAAGGTCACCAATGCACAAGTATGAAGTGTGCACTTGACAACTACGAAAAGTGAGGGATTTCTAAGTGTTAATGTTTCCATTAGAAATAATCCCTTGGTTGGGAAGGTGTTTGTTATGCCTACAGGATCGATTCAAGAGGAAATGATCCTGGGACGATCTTGGATTTGCACCAGTAACTGTAATATGCAATGGGAAAAGAGGACGGCACAATTGAACAAGGGCAACAATGTCATTTCTGTGCCCTTATGGAGCCCGATAAACAAATGGAAGCAAGCCATGATTGAGGATATGGAAACACCAAGCACCGTAATAGCATCTCATGTACCAAAGAAGGCATCAACCCCACAATCCATACGCAAAAAATATCCAAAGTCACAAGGTGCTCAGCAGTGGGTGCCTAAGGGTCAAATTGGAAACCAGCTATACAATGATGAGAAGGAGGTAAATAAGGAATCGGGGAAAAAAGTTCAAAGATCAGACAAGGGGCAGAAATGGTCTTCAAATGTAAGTTGACAGTATCCGAAACAAAATAGCACTCCACAAGGTCCTCATAAGCAATGGGTTTGAAAAAGGAATTGCTAGTGGCACAAGGCTATTACCTGGGCAATACAACAATATGGGTGCCCACATTCCACCCAAAGCCCATTGTTGCAAATACCTATAGATACAAAGAAAAGAAAAGGGCATTCAGAGCCTATTCCCAACTAAAACAAATGCTAGGAATGCACAAACATTAGTGTGGAGAAAGAAGCCAATCCAACAAGACGAACTAAAGATAACAAACCCGCTACTTGTACCCACCACGATAGAGGAACTAGGCAATGTTATTAGGAAAAGGTGCAACAAATGGACACAGCTACATAGAAGAAGGAGAAGGTGCAACAAATGGACAGAGATACAAACCCCAATCAACAGGATTCAGTAGAGCAGCACTCTTCAGTTTGGATGGAGGGAAAGATCAAGCACTCTCACATGGAGTTAAAACGATTGCAACAACAAATGCCCAGAAGTGCCAAAGTACCACCTTGGTTTCCATGGCAATAAACAAAGTAAAGGTATCCATTACTCAAAAATGGATACAAGGTAAAAATGGGGATCATTCACTTCATTTAACCTTCATGATTGAGTATCTGAGCATGAAAGGAATGTAGGGTATCAACCTTACACACACTCGGCACAAAATAGTTCACATCATGAACTGGTACAAAATATTTCACGTCGTGAACTAGTTCAAAATGGTTCATGTCATGAAATAGTCTAAACAGTTCACGCTGTGAAAGGTTCACGCCGTGAAACGGTCTAAACAATTCATGCCATGAACCAGTTCTCAAAGGTTTCACGCCGTGAAACAGTCACATTTTCTTCGACCAATCATGGGAAGCCACATGGCATTCTTCATTAAGACAACCGCCCAGTCCGACGGCCGTGCCATAAAATCAATTTTCTTTCCCTTTTTGTGCATTATGTGTTTGTCATCTTCATCGTGTGCGCGATCCTCGAGCTTGCATCTCCACGATTTTGATTCCTGTCTGAGCATCTACCTGCGAAATTGACATATCCGGATTGAGGTGGGAGCTTGTACCTTGCCTTTGCGTTTTCTTTTCGTGTTTTCAGTTTGTTCCTTCTTGAGCATAAATTGCATAATTGAAAGTGGTTAATTGCATAGGCATGGTTGATTGCATAGGCGTGATTGATTGCTCCCCGTATCTTCAAATACGTACATTCTCATCATCTCATAAACACTACAATCAATTGGTAAATCACATCTTGCACTCTCACAGTACTATATATTCATAAAAATTGGTTGTTGCATACGAATCTTTTGTTCCATAACCTACCACTTCATAAACTACACTCACTCATTTACTCTTCAATAGGGTATAAACAGAAACATGTTTCACGAACGGAACTAAACCTTGCACTTTCACGAAAACATGTTTCAAGAAACTAAACCCTACAATTTCACGGAAATACTATTTCACGGAACTAAACCTTGCACTTCACGTGAATACCATTTCACGTGAATACCACTTCACGTGAATACCATTTCACGAAACTAAACCCTACACTGTCACGGAAATACCATTTCACGAATTTAGCCGTTTCATGGAAATACCATTTCACGGTTTTTAGTCGTTTCAGGGGAACACCATTTCACATTTTTAGCCATTTCATGGGAACACCATTTCACGGTTTTAGGGTAGCTCATGGAAACACCATTTCACCACACGGAAATACCATTTCATGGTTTGAACCGTTTCACGAAAATACCATTTCACGGTTTTAGCCGTTTCACAAAAATACCATTTCACGATTTTAGACTAACTCACGGAACTTAACCCTGCACTTTCATGGAAACAAGTTTCACAGGGCTAGACTATTTCACGGTTTTAGCCTGTTTCACGGAAATACCATTTCATGGGTTTAGCCTAGATCACAGAAACACATCTCACGGCTTTAAACCCTGCACTTTCACGGTGTTTACCCACCTCATGGGTTTTGTACCCTATCATCGCACGGTCCATTAACCTGCACTATCACGATGTGCACCTTCTCAATTTAAAATTCATACCTCCTTATTTGCTCACACCACTAGCACACTTCTCATCAAATATAACCTTAAGACACTTCCCAAAAAAAAGGGAAGAAGA
Organism: Cibotium barometz; assembly: GCF_041138505.1. Classification (NCBI taxonomy): domain Eukaryota; kingdom Viridiplantae; phylum Streptophyta; class Polypodiopsida; order Cyatheales; family Cibotiaceae; genus Cibotium; species Cibotium barometz. Next base: position 37,732,168 of record NC_141059.1, read on the forward strand.
AGAAGAAGAAGAAGAGAAAACAACAAGGCATGGCAGATGCCCTCACCAGTCATTAGATTGACCTTCTTCTCAATGTTACAGATGTCGACCCCACAGCTACCTCTGACCCAGAAGCCGAAGAGACTCCGACAGTGACACAAGCCAATGCAACTGGATCATCAATTAGCAGAAGGAAAAGACCCACACGGGACCCGAAATTGAGCTATTTGGGTCAGTATGCACAGGCATTCCATGGCGCAATCATAAGCAAGGAATTCAACACTGCATATGGAAAGATAGCTCTGCAATACCACAACCCTGAGTGCTTGCATATTTTGGAGAATGCTGAAGTCAAGGAAAAACTAAAGAGAGTTGGCCTAGGGCGGATAGTAGAATGTCTCCCTCGAACCATTGATATAGAGCTATGTGCAGAGTACCTCTCAAGACATACGACAAGGCCACTAAGAGGGTAAAGGTAACTAAAGCAAATGGAGCCATAGAGCAAGTTTTAATCATAGAAGAATTGATATAGGAGGCTCTACAGTTACCACCACCACTTAAGATACACTCTCATAATTTACGAAAAGATGCCCCTCGATGCCATGCTGAAGAAAAGTTCTTACAACTCCAATGGGGCCGAGTATGAAAACATCAGAGATGAAGTGACAGAAAAGGCCTGCAAAGAAATCTCACTCATAATGCAAGTAAAGCCAGTAGACAGGTACAACAGGGTCCCCCTTAACAGGATAGCCAAAGTACATGAAGAAAAAGAAGATGATTGGGCATGCTATCCTGTTAAGGGTCCCCCTTAACAGGATAGCCAAAGTACATGAAGAAAAAGAAGATGACTGGGCATGCTAAAGGCATAGCAATCAAAGATATGCAACCGTTATTTGATGACACAGATTCTGAATCACATAGCTGAGCGGCCTCTTCCAGATCCGGAACTAGAAGAAAGGATGCAACTCGCAATACAAATAGCACCACCACCACTTACCTCTAAAGAAATGCAGGAAGGACAAGCCATATTAATGGAAACAAAGGAAATCATGAAGGAGCTCAAGAAAGGGAGAAAGAAGAAGACTGAAAAGAAGATGAGAGGAATTATGCCTGACGTGCTGCTGAGGAAACACAAAGAATAGAGGCCGAGCTAGCCTAGGATATAGCATCATACCAAGAAGTACTGGGGCAGTAGAGGAAGCAGCAAATATTAGCTTGTCAGCACCTCCAGAGGGGACGGTAGCATAGACACATCATCAAACCCCCCCTCCAAGTCCGCACAATTGAATTTCAAAAACCTTTCCCCTCTTAAAAATTCAACAATGTCATATACAGCTGCTTCTGCTGAGCTACATAAAGAGACTCAACAGGAAGCATTGCCAAAAGCAAAGCACCAAGGATGTGAAGAATCCACATCACTCCCAGAAGGACTCCCCAAAGAGCCACTAGATACAGGGAAACGACAAAGGACTAAAGAGACACCAAGCCCCAGTAAAAGGCGACGTCTAGATAATGTAGAGGGGATTCCAAAGACATCTTTCCTCCATAACATGGATTACGACAAATTCTTTCATGAGACCGTGGAAGGTTTGGAAGGACACTTGCAATTGCCACACTCTGGACTAGAAGGGGCAGCAGCAAATCAACAAGTGCTTCCCTTTGGGAACAAGAGCAGAGAGTATGGTGATGCCATATTCTTACAACTCATATGCTTCATGACAGAAATGTAACACTATGGAAGTAGGTCTAGGAGGCTACCAATCAAGTTCAAACACTTTAAGAGCATCTAACAGCATTAGAAGTAACACACAGAGATGTCATCCTAAAAAGCTTAAAGGCTGTCCAGGAGTAGGAAGTGAGATACAAAACACTTGAAAATAATAATCTTGTTCTTAGTCAAACCTTAGTGCAAAAAATCATGGAAAATACAAACTTAAAAGCGCAGCTAGAAAAAGCAAAGGAGTAAATTCAAAGGAAAGTAGCACATAACAAGGAACAAGCAACTATCCAGGCTAAACAGCTATAGGAGCTCCAGCATACCTCCCAAGCTAAGGAAGAAGAACTACAAGGCAACCTAAATTCACTATCCTCAACCTTTAAGGAAGAAAAAGAAAGAGTGCTCCAACTCCAACAAGAAAGAGAACAAAGAAATAGAGCAAATCTAGAAAAAATACGAGCACTCAATGAGACCATCAGCACCAACAACTTGGAAATGCAGAAGATGATGGATACACACAAAGAGGCAATGCTGCAAATTACATAGCAGCTCCAAGCAAGTCAAGCCTTGGCTGCTCAGAGAAAGACTTCACAAGATTACAGAGGCTCAAGAAATGGAGGCTACAGCTAGACGAGCACAGGAGGCAGCAACAAGGTGATTTGAAGAATTGGATGCCGCAAGAATGGTGTAAGAAACAAGTATATCAGATCTTCTCACCACCAAGGACTCACGCATACAAGAGTTGGAGCGCCAGCTTGTTGGCAATCTAGGAATGCAGCCAAAGACAAGAACCAACCGACGAGATGCAACTACTTCCTTGAGCGAGCCTTGGAGATAGGTTCATTTGCGAGTAACTCCTCGGGCCCCTCCTCAAACTTTGACTCTCTTTTCGTCTACTCTAACACTCTCTTTACTACAATATGATATCAATCTGTCTGCTGATGATGATCTCAGCCTAGGAGAACTAACACTTATTAAATAAAATACAGAGTATGATGTGCCCTACTGTCATCATGGTACTGACTGATCCTAAGGATATTTTCTTCTATCCATTGCACCCCATTGTGCTCAACCTTTATAGTTGGTGTCAGGTGCTACAAAACTCAAACATCCTGGATAACAGTGTTGATAAATTAGACCTGTTTGTTCCCAATGATATTCATGAAACACCGGCCAATTATGAGGTTGTAGCTCGTAGTTACCAGTGGATCATAAGCCATGGGTGGTTAGAAGTATATAATACTCACCAACATTTAAATCTTTGTGAGTCTACATTATATCTTCCTTTTGGTATTCTTAAACTATATCAGAATATCCACAATTATCTAGAAGCCATGTTGACCACCGTACTTCACAATTTTGATAAAATACATATTGAGTATTCTAACATATCTCCAGAGGATATCACTGAGCTGCAAGAATTTATGAAGCTTCACAAGCCCAGCCACCCACCCACCCCCTAGTTCTAGAGAGGGTCAAGAAGAAGCATCAAGTTCATCACCTAATCCTACTTACCCTGTATATTTAAATGCTACAAGTAAATTGCTTAATCCATATCCAAGTGCTCCACCTACTGATAAATCTCAGGCCAATTGTATATTTTCTATACTTCTTTCTCAACATGTAGAATTTCCCACTAACACTCTCACCCCCAAGGAGTTTTCGGCACCCGACCCGTCTCCACCATGGCCAACTCAAGAGGTTAGTCACACTCTACCATAAGATACTCTTGAGCCATTTACTGATGATTCTATTCTTGAGTCTTTGAGTACGAGGGTTTAATAAGAGCCGAGAATCCTCTACTCAAGCCAAAGTTAATTTTCAAAGTGTTAATGCAAATAACACCTTTTGAACCTACTTGGCGAATTCTACCAGAAACCTATTCGGATGTTACTCCAATGAAGCACTCATGTATACTATACCCTCTCCGAGCACCCAAACCAGAATTAGAAGAGTTATTGCCTTTGGCTAGAGAGGGCATGTTATGGTCAAATGTGGCACAACATACAAAGCTGGCAAACCCACACTTGGCAGATCTACTGGAAATCAGAATCGTTACATTTATAATCAGTTACTGCTTTCGCAGGTGGAGAAAGGCTAATCCAGTCCACACATAAGGGGGTTATACAGCCATTGTCATAGATGATGCCAACCCCAAACTGGAAGATTTTGGTATACAGCCAGATTGGAGGAAAGAGTACCTTACCATTCCAAAATATAGCCCATCAATATATGTGTGCACCACCAGACCTTACCATTCCAGAATATAGCCATCAATATATGTGTGCACCACCAACAAAGAGAGTGGACCCTTTGCACATGCCACTGAAAAGAAGGTGGACACCATTGGAGTTTCAAGAGGCAAAGCAAAGAGAATCACATGTCTGCTGCTACAACTTCCCTATATTCTTGCCAACAACATTTACAGATATAGGAGAGCAAAGAAAGCAATTGCTAACTTGGATACATGCATGGCATCGCATTCCGGACCCGGTAATTGTTGCCAGTGGGTTCAGTTCCTGAAACTGATCGTGGTCCTCATAGATCAACCTAAAGAAAGATATAATGGATATAGTGCTGATCAGCTGCAATTCGACATGAATCAAGGACCGAGTGATAGAGACATGATGTTATATTATCATTGCCTAAGGTATCTATCAGCATACATGCATGTCACATTTGAGGATATAGTTGACACTGGGTTTTAGAGATCACACGCTGCAATTAGAAGAACCCTCAAAAAGCTTCAGTCACACTAGAACTTCTATCGTCCGAGTTCGGTGACTAGGTCTTTAGACCTCGGTAACAGCGATGTTAATCCCATTTTGGATTAACAAATATGCTCCTCCATTTGAGGACATTAATAAGTGTCATGCAAAGGCACTATAAAAGTTGTACATTATGAGATATTGGCCACCCAAGGCCTTAGTTAAGTAAGTTTTGAGCGCCAAGTGTGAATAAGTGCCAATTGTATATAAGGCATTTTCTCATAATGAATGGACACAATCCCCCTTTTTTGCTATGAGAGTTCTTGCTTTCGTCTTGAGAGAGAGATTGAGAGAGAGTAATCTAGCACATGTGCCTTCTCTATACTTGTATGTTGTATGCTTGTATGGAGGAGTGAGAGAGAGTGATTTCCTTGTGTGGTGGTGTGAGTGACTCTACGGTGGCAGCGTGGAGGTGAATCTTGGAGGATTGGAGCTTCTCAAGGGAGCTTGGAGACCTCAAGGGACACGAGCTCGAAGCATTGATAAGTTCCCTACGACAGTATCTATTGCTCTTTCCAAAGGTGAATGCATTGAGTTCCTTCTTGGAGGTGTGGCAACCCATAACAATATGTACTCTTATCTTTTTATTATGGTTGTAGAAAAGTGAAGAAAATAAAAGAAAATTCAGTCATCCATCTTTATCTTGTGTGCTTGTCTACTCTTGTGTATGTACATGTGTGAAGAAAAAATCATGCAAGGGCTCAAGCTCACCGTCTCTCCCATCATAATCTTGTCACAAATCATCATGGAGAAAATCAATGTTGATTTATTCTCTTTAACACCATGGATGATTAGTGCATTTCTTTATATGTTGAAGGCCAAGTTTTTATTATCAAATTATCAGAATTAAAAATTTTAAAAACATTATCGCATGTAATCCAACTATATATAGATCTTAGGCATTTTTCTTTCCTTACTTGTAGGTAAAACCTTTTACTTTAAAATGTTTTAATATGGATAAAGTTTTAAGAACACATGGCTAATATTATGCTATACACAAACATCTTTATATATTAAAATCAACATCATAAATCTGTATTTTATGTGGGTTCATGCATGAAAGACGTGAAGGGTACATGCATGAAAGACTTGATGCATACATCTGTATATATTAAAATCAACATCATAACTCTTTATTTTATGTGGGTACATGCATGAAACACTTGAAGGGTTGAAATTGAAGCTCTCCAAAAGGAGGGATGGAGCCAAATAAAAAATGGTTGTTTGTTCAATGATATCTAGTAGCACTAGCATATCCATGTGAAAGCTTTTACTTCCTTCATCTATTACACATGGATGAAGTTTAAGAACACATGGCTAATATTATGCTATATATAAACAAGGATGGTTAAATATGATTTTCCCTTTAGTTGTTTACACATGGATGAAGTTTAATAACACATGGCTAATATTATGCTATATATAAACATCTTTATATATTAAAATCAACATCATAAATCTTTATTTTGTGTGGGTACATGCATGAAAGACTTGAAGGGTAGCTCTCTAAAAGGAGGGATTGAGCCTCTACTAGAGTAACCATAAGGCCAGCACCTAACTTTTTTCCACATTTTCCCTTCGATCACCTATGATTTATAATTTTTAGGTACAACCTTCATCTAACTAGCTTGGCACACATATGAGGATGTAAATTATAATAGAAGCTTGAGTTGTAGAAGTGATAAAGTGGGTGCTTTTGTTTCATGACAATGAAGGTGAGTAGAACTCGTATTCTCCTCGATCAGCTTATGAAATTGTAGCATCCCCATCCTTGTCATGTTTGTTGGGGCATACTACATCCCACTCTATCCACCAAGTCCATACTAAAAAGCAATCTATATTATATCACAAATTTGGCATACTCGCATCCCACATATCCAACTCCGTAATGAAGAACACTCTATCACCAATATTATATCCAATGGGGGCAAGGCACATTAGCTATATGTTTTTTGTAAGTTCCGAACAGATGTGATGACTTGTACCAGTGTTTGAAGAAAACCCGAGCTTAGTGTAGTTTATTTTGAAAAATATATCATCAAGTTTAAAACTTGAAGGTACAAATAGCTCCAGATTTTCATTTATAAATACAAATAGCTCGAGAAGTTATAGAACAAAAACCTTGGGATTTCAAGATTTTCCTTTATAAATAATTTCACAATTTTTAGATGAAGGTTTTTAAGTTTTTTTTTGGGGGGAAAATACATTTTTTTCGAAGAGTGGTAACCTTGTACCGGGGCAACACCATGTGAGTGGCGAGTGAAAACGTGCACTTAATTGGCACGGTTACCCTACACCTAGAGGGGTAGACGGTGCAAAGTCTTTGGTCAAAGGAGGAAAAAGCTCGTTGAGTCACGGGTGGCCAAAGTTTTGTGTGTATTTTTTGGCCCAGGCTCAAGGCATTTTGAGTAGTAGAACTTTACTGATGCCCCGCTGTCCCCGCCCCCCCCTTTCTTCCAATCGATCCGTGCCCAATGCGAGCTGTTTGCTGTCACAAACATGCCTGTCAGTTCACACAACAGGCGCACGATGAGCTGATCTCCTCTATCTCTCCCACTTAAAGTTTTCTTGCTTTTACTTTCCTCTATAACCTCTTTCTAAGTCCATGAAAAAAGATTTTCTGAACTCATATTCTATGTTACATATTCTTAGTTGGATACTTAGTGTTATAAGGATATTATAAATGATGTTATTTTGCGGATTTGCAATTAAAGAGATACGAGATTATCCTCTCCATACCACCAAACCTCCCTTGCACATGCCAAAAAATTGTTAGGTTGCCCTAGTATGTACAAACATCTCTGTGCAACCTAAAAGCAGCTCATCCTATCCCATAATATACTCACCACAGCATTGGTACACACATCTATACCAACATGGGAAAGACTTGAAGGAAAGCTTGCCAAAGTTTGGACCTGAAACTCGAAGATGGTATTTGAAGGAGAAGCAACCGGTTTATACCTATTTGGCTTTGGTAGAGAATCCTATTGGCATGAGACCTAATATGAAGATCTAGACCAAGAAAGAATTCATGGAGGAACAACCTCCCAAAGAATGCACTACTGAGTCCTTGCTTGTGGCTGGCATGCAGCTGGGATATCATATCTCTTGGGAGCACTCATCTTTTGTTTGGGAAGAGGAGAGATGGGATCAAATTTATAGCTTACTTAATAGTGAATGGTGATAGGATGGGAGTGACACTTGTAAAAAGTGGACTTCTGTATATATCTTTACACAGCTTGTAAATATAATTATAATTATGTTCCCAAAAAAACCCTCCTTTGCACGTTTTGATGATCTTCTTATAAGTGGTAGACCATATCCAGGTAATGGCAATGATCCTTGGCGTTTTTCTTTCCCTACTTGTATGTAGCACATAGGTATTGTGAATGTGTGGCTACTATTATTTTGCGCATAAACACCCTTTTAGATTGAAAATCAACATCATAAATATGTCAATCATATTTGTAAATCTTTGTTTTGTGTCAATATGTGCACGAAAGAATTGCAGGGCTTGAATTGAAGCCCTCAATAAAGGATTAACCTATGAAAAAAGGTTGGCCACCAATGGCCTCTACTAGCACTACCATACCCATGTGGAAATGTTTCCTTGTTGCTTTGTGACTAGCCTTTGATGAATGTTACAAAAAGAGGGTCAATTGTGAGTTACCCTTTAGTTGTTAATAAGGGAATCCAACTCAAGGCATGGATCCTTGTCTTTGTAACCAATTTGTTAGTGAAGTTCATTGGCCTAAAAGCTTTTGATCTTGCCATGATTTATGGACCAGATTGTTATGGTTTGAACTAAACTTTACCATAAACCTAATCATTTAAAAATAAAATGATGCTTTGATCAAAAAACATTTTTTGTAATCTTTTTTATCTTAATATAAATCTAATCGCTTCACTATATATATATAATGCTCATCCTTTATAATTTGCTCTATTTAGTCATGGCATTTTCAAATAAAAAATGCACACCCATTGGCAATGATGTCTTTTGACGGGAGAGGCAATCTTGCCTATCTAACATAAGTGTCAATTTATGGTAATTTATGCTATTATGCAATTGGCATGTAGTCCACACATTTATTAATATGCATGAGAAGATCCAGGGAATATACAACTATTATTGGTCAAACTTTGCTCCAGAGTCTAAATGTGTATGTACCACAAAAACTTACATGAAACATTGTGTGAAAAAAACAAGATAGAGTGTATTTTACACATGTGAAACATAAAAAATACCTTCAAATTTTAGAGTTAAAGGTTTCGCATTTTAGTTACAAATACTTTTAAATTATTAAGATATAGTTTTAAAATATCACCAATTTTGAGAGAGGAAGATTTTTCACCAGCTAGGTTTTTGTCACATTATGGGCATGGACTACTTGCTCAAGAGTTTAAAGCTCGATGAAACCCTATGCTAGCGTACTACCTAAAGGTTTTTTACCATGGGGGTGAAAGGTTTTTGTCACATTATGGACTACTTGCTCAAGAGTTTAAAGCCCAATGAAACACTATGCTAATATACTGCCTAAAGTGTAAGATTTTACAAATTCTATCGCAATGGGAAATATTTTTAAGTAAACCTAACATAAATCTATCTCACCATGGGTTGAAGAGGAAAAGATAAATTTTACCCAATATGTTATTCATAGTCTATATCTATACTCTTATTAAACATAACATTTGTTCATATTCTATATCTATACTCTTATTAAACATAAGTTGCTCTCCTTCTACATGGCTAAATGAGTGAAGGGAGAGAGTCGAGGAAGAAAGGGGAGAGATTCATGATGCCCCTTTCTCGAATTTAAATTTTATCATCTCATGTCATTTCAATTTTTGGAAAGAGAGCTATCTCTTCTTACCTAATGATTTCCTTGGGATAAAAAATAGGGGCCTCTCTATTCAAAGATGAGCTTCATGATGAAAACTTCAACATGTAGGTATCTCTCTCTTTCTCTCTCTTATTATAAAGACAAGACAAAAGACATTATATGTAAGGTACACTTATTTAAGAGTGAGCACACCTCACCACGTATTCCCACCCATTAAAATATAGTTGATTGAAATTATATGTGTGTGCATATATAAATTTATTATATTTATAAATACACACACACACACACATGTATATATATATATATATATATGTTTAAATATATTTGTCTGAATATAATAAAACATAATATTATATATAGTGTGTGTGTGTGTGTGTGTGTGTGTGTGTGAGAGAGAGAGAGAGAGAGAGAGAGAGAGTTTCTATTTGTGGGAAAGTGTGTGTGAGAAGAGAGAGAGAGAGAGAGAGAGGGTGCATGTGTGTGTGTGTGTGTGTGTGTGTGTGAGAGAGAGAGAGAGAGAGAGAGAGAGATCACATGTAAGATGCATTTATTTGAGAGTGAGTACACCTCACCACACATCCCCACCATTAAATTTTAATCTAAAATTTAATTAATTAAAATTATTTTTGTGTGTGTGTGTAGGTGTGTGTGTGTGTGTAAATTTATTTATATGTGTGTGAGAAAGAGAGTATGTGTGTGTGTGTGCGTGTGTATGTTGGTTGAGTGTGTGTGTGTGTGTGTGTGTGTGTAATATATATATATAGAGAGAGAGAGAGAGTTTCTATGTATGGGAGAGTGTGTGTGAGAAGAGAGAGAGTGTGTGTGTGTGTGTGTGTGTGTGAGAGAGAGAGAGAGAGAGAGAGAGACAAAGATAGAGAAATTCTATGTGTGAGAGAGTGTGGGGAGGGCATTTGCATTATTATATGTGTAGATGTGTACATGTGTGTGTGTGTGTGTGTGTGTGTGTGAGAGAGAGAGAGAGAGAGAGAGAGAGAGAGAGAGATGGGGAAAGGCCTGGGGGAAGGGGGGAGAGAGAAAGTGGATTTTAATAAAATATAAACATTAATTAAAGTAAATTATATACATATATTATGTGTGTATATATGTGTGTGTATTTAAATATATATGTACATGCGTGTGTATATATATACATGCATACATACATATATAAATGTGTGTGTGTGTGCACATGTGCGTGTGTGTACGTGTACGTGTGTGTGTGTGTATGTATGTACACACACACACACATATATATATGTATGTATGTATATGTGTATAATATATCTATCTATACTATCTATTATGTGCAAGTTTTTGGGAGGGGAGGGGACATGTGGCAATTGGAAGAGGGCCAAGTGTTAGGGTAGCGGAAAGAGAGAAGGGGGTGTAAT